>NW_003302555.1:26421128-26665974 GCF_000004255.2 Arabidopsis lyrata subsp. lyrata
AGAGAAGAGAAGCTTCTAATCACTCAATTAATGCCTAATAGTAGCTTGGCAAACCATCTTCATGGTATGTTTTGACATTACATTTCCTAGACTTTCATCTCAATAAAAATTTGCAATAATTAGGTAGTCTAACTATCTGAGTTATATGTTTGCAGCGAATCATTCCGCTGGATTGGATTGGATAACACGTCTAAAGATCATAAAAGGAGTAGCAAAGGGTTTATCTTACTTGTTCGACGAGTTACCAACACTAACGATACCTCATGGTCATATAAAGTCATCGAACATTGTTTTAGACGAATCATTTGAACCATTGTTAACAGATTACGCTCTTAGACCGGTGATGAGCTCAGAGCACGCACATAACTTCATGACAGCGTACAAATCGCCAGAGTATAGACCATCGAAAGGGCAAGTCATAACGAAGAAGACAGATGTTTGGTGTTTCGGTGTGTTGATCTTGGAAGTTTTGACAGGGAGATTCCCTGAAAATTACTTAACGCAAGGTTATGATTCGAACATGAGTCTTGTGACTTGGGTGAACGATATGGTCAAGGAGAAGAAAACAGGTGACGTGTTCGACAAGGAAATGAAAGGAAAAAAGAATTGTAAAGCGGAAATGATCAATTTGTTGAAAGTTGGTTTGAGATGCTGCGAAGAAGAAGAAGAGAGGAGAATGGACATGAGAGAAGTTGTGGAGATGATTGAGATGTTGAGAGAAGGAGAATCTGAAGATGATTTTGGTTCTATGGATCATCGAGGGACTCATAATAATTTATATTCTTCCATGTTGTTAGACGATGATGACTTTGGTTTCTCGATGAATCGATGAGAGTTTCAGATTTTCGGTTTCTTTTAGGAATATTGAAAAAGTTTCAAAAAAGGTGAATATTCCGGCAGAAGTAGCTTCACCGGAGCCGGAGAGAAGAATGAAGAACATGCGCTTGGTTTTTCTTCTTCTTACGGTCAATGCAGATAATGAGCAATTAATGGACTAAAACATGTATATATTATGTATCTGTATTACTGTATGTCACCATCATCATCAGCTTTAGGTCTTCTTGGTTCAACGAACGATTTGTGTTTTAACTTTTTTTTACCTTTTCAACTTTATATTCTCATCGTGTTAAAAGTGTAGATTTTATATAATAAGATATATTTCCTCTTTAATAACTTTTTCCTTTCTATAATTTTTTCTTGTTTTAATTGAATTATATCTTTTTAATTACATACTTAAATATATAATAAGGCCTTATGGTGAAAAAAAAAAAAAAAACTTTCCCTAGCCTGTTTAGAATAAGAAGTATATAATAAGGCCTAAGTATATTCAGGCCCAACTTTGAACCCAGAAAAACAATTTAATATTTAACATTTTCTTCTTTTAATTATCTGTCTAGAAAATAAAAAGCCGAAGCACCACCACCAACGTCTTCTGCTGCTGCAAACTCTTTTGTAAAATTTGGGTAATCGACTCGTCCTCTCTAAAATTTCCCCAAATTTTAACCCGCGAAAATTTAGGTCTTGTGACATTTTAATCTTTTAATTTCTTTTCAAATTTTGAAGAAAAACCCAAACTTTCTCTCAGAAAAAAAAAAAAAAACTCAGATCTTCCCTCTCTTTCTCTCTTCTAGGGTTTCTCTCTCACTCTCTCACTCACCGATTGGTCTCTTTCTCTCCTCTCGTCGACGTCGTATTGAGGATGGATGTGGCGATTAGTGATGTACCGGAGAATCTTGAATCTGTTGAAGAAAAGAGAGATGAAGAAAATGTGGAAGAATCGCCGGTGAAGAAGAAGCCACGTTTTGATGAAGAAGTGAATAGAGTGGCGGAGATTGTATTGGTGTTATCGGCATTGCGAAAGATTCGAGGTGGGAAAACTCCGACGGAATTGGAGATTGAGCTTATGGTGGAAGCTAAATCGAAATTGGTTGACATGTGTCAAGAGTTTACTCCCAAAGATATTATTGGTATTGATGCTATTGGAGCTGTGATTGAAGATCTGGGTTTGAATGGTAAGCTTAAAGATCAGAGATTAGGGTTTCGAGCTCCTAAATTAACCATCTCTGAGAAGCTATCTCTTGGCAAGAGAAAGGTTTGTTGTCTCCTTTCTTCTTGCTACTCTTCTGATGGTGGTTTATTGATGATGTAATATGTTATTTTTTCTCTGATGTTTCTCTACAGATGGAAGAATTGAAAAAAGCCCCAATAGTATCCACTACCTATACATCTCCAGGTCATTCAACTCCAGGTATGACTATGGATATTTTCAATAAAACCATCAGCTAATAACTCCAGGAGTCAGTCGTGACAAACTTCTTCACTGTATGATTTTTGTAGCAGCAAGTAATGTGTCTATGGCGCATCAGTGGCCTAATAGCGATATGAAGGCATCCACTAGTTCTGTTAATGCATCTGGAAGGGAAGCATCAGGAATAACACAAGCTAGAATGGAGAGACCGCAGTTTAAGTCAGATATGCATACCGGTACTTCTCAGGGACCAGGTGTGTCCACTTTGCTAACCTCGTTCTGTACCCATTTTATATATTCTATAGATATTCAGACTGGCAGAAGAAATAGCTCAAATTTTGTGTTAGCTGGTGAATTTTTTTGGTTGATTTGCTATGGGTTTGTATTATACTTTAGAAGTTAAAAACTTGATGAAGAATCTTAAGTGCTACTTCTGAGTACTAGTGCCTTGCTCGGTATAAATTTTTTAACTAGCCCTCCATTTTCAGAGTGTTTTTATAAGTTTTGCTGTCTATAGAGAGCTTACTACTGACATCTTTATTTCCTGTTGGCACTAGGTAAATTCTTTATATGATCTTGTTTATCAGTTCTTTTTTGCCATGAGATTTTCATTTTGAGTTTCATATCTTCTTTTTATTGTTAGTGGACAAGTATTCCTGATCTCTCAAGTTATTACATTTTCTTATGAACCAGCAGTTCCTGCCGGAAATTACTTTGGGAATACTACATCTTGGTCTGCCCAACCTCATTCCAGTTCCTCCACCATATCATTTGGTACTGCATCAGATAGCAAGGTTCCTGTTCAGGGTTCTTCCAGAATCTCAGATCCGAGCTTTAGACCATTTATGTCTCAAACTCCACCAGGTCCATTCCCAGGCATGAAAGGGGTGACTTATGGTCAAACTTCTTCATCTTTTGGAAACAACCACCATGCTGAAATTGCTAAGTTAATCCATAAAGTTCTGCAACCGCAGGCTAAACAAAATCTCTTGTGGAACCCACCTTCCAGAGAATACATGAGTAAAGCAATGACATGCCAAATGTGTCAAGGAACTATCAATGAAGTAGAAACGGTGCTAATCTGTGATGCTTGTGAAAAAGGATATCACTTGAAATGTCTACAAGCTCACAATATAAAAGGTGTTCCGAAATCTGAATGGCATTGCTCAAGATGTGTGCAATTATACAATGGCAAGTCTTTTCCTCCTAAATACGGCCGTGTCATGAGAAGCGCCACTACAGCAAAAATGTCTTCTAGTACAGCCGAAGTTCAGTTACCCACAGAGAAGAGGGTTGGTAAAATGGATCAAAAGGTTAGTCAAGAGGCAATGCCACATCTCGAGACAGCAAAACCAACTAAGGATTCAGCTATGGAACAAACAGTTGAAGATGCAGCTATGGAACAAACAGTTGAAGATGCAGCTATGAATCCAATAGTTGAAGCTGAAGGTGAAGCTATGAATCCAACAGTTGAAGCTGAAGATGGAGCTATGAATCCAATAGTTGAAAAAGCTATGAGCCAAATAGTTGAAGCTGAAGATGCAGCTATTAATCAAGCAGTTGATGCTAACTTAAAAACACAATTTCCTATAGCAAACGATGATGCTGAGTGTGATGATCCTTCAGAACCAGTATCTCAGTCAGAGACTCTTAATCTGCCAGAACCAGAGAAAAAAGAAGTTCTGAGCAAAAATCCTACTGAGAGATGTGTTTCCGCAAATAGTCAAGATAAAAACTCAAAGATCATAGCTGAATCACCATTACAAGAGGAGAATTCAGCTTCTCAGACTGAGAACTCACCAACCCAGCTTCCTTTGCAATCCAACACAGATCATTCCCAACCGCAGAACATGACACCAAATGTGGAAGAGGCTATACAGAAAAATGTCACAGAAAATCCAGAGGAAGACAAAAGCTTTTAAATGTTTCAGACAAAACTTGCAGGAATCAGAATTCACTCTGTCCACGGCAGTCAGTACTCGCACTCTATTTGGTCCTCAAGTATATATAAAGTAAGTGATGATGTATTTGATATAACCTTTTTGGGGTAGGTTGAATTACTAAATGTTTTATTCTATGAAGTGCGTGTGGCCGTTCAATTTTCTGAGCATAAGTAGTGACGGATTTAGTTTAAGCTTAGTAGTTTAGCTTGAACCTTTTTTAAGACACTTTGTGAAATATTTCCTTAATTCACTGTAACCTTATAAATTCCTACATCATCTAGTAACATGATATGTATTGTAGAGAGACTCGGAAAATAAATTTATCTATTTTGCTAGAATTAAAAGAATTTGTAAAAATTCACAAAACACAAGAGAGATAAATAGAAAGGCTTTTTTTATTTCGAATCTAATTTACAATAATAACATGAACTCTATAACAACAGTAATAATACAGTGGCGTATTTAAAGCACAAATAATTTGATTTACAGTAGAAATTAGAAAGTGAAAGTGATTCATTGCCAAAACATTAGGAGGTTTCTTGATGATCCCAAAAGAGATTCAAGAAATTCCAATGGTTTTACCGAGAAGCCAGAGAACAAGAGACAATTCAAGTCCAAAGATTGTATGGAGAGTACCTCTATCAAGTGTAAACCCATACACTGTGATTCCTGCTCTGTTATTCTCAAAATAACTCACTACAAAAAAATCCAACGAGACATAATTTTTAAGTAAACCATTCAGACAAAAAAAAAAAGCATTGCAGAGAATTTTGTATTCTCTTACCTAGAGCTTGCCGTTTTTGGAATGACATGGTACTGAAAGCATAAGCAGGAATAATGTTATTATTGTCTAGATCATCTTCTTCATCACCATACTCGTCGCTGTCTGATTCTGTCAACGTAATAACATCATGGCCATTGTTGTTATCGTTGTTGTTGTTTCTAGCAACCAAAGTTGGAGTCTCTCCATCTACTGTCTGATCAAAGGATTCTAACGTCGCGCATACATGCCATTTTGCAGCTAAACATGTCACAGCTTGAGCCTTATGTGTGATCTTTGATGCACTTCGTAATAGTATCAGAAGTGCAGTGACTAATGTCATCGAACAAAGCTGAGATCAAAGCAAAGAAAACTGTAAGTTTTTAGAAATGGGTTTATCGAGAAATGAACATGGAGACTGAAGAAAACTTACAGCGAGTTCTCCAGCTCTGTACATATTGACTTCAGTGTAAGCTTTGGTAGTAATAAGCAGAGAAGAAAACTGACTTCCAGTAACAAGAATCAATAAACATAGAATGAAAGAACGATATCTATGGCTGATGATTCTAAGATGACGTCTAATACGAAGATGTTCAGACAATATAGAACCAACATCTGAATCAATCTGAAAAAGCTTAGCAAAGTCTTGAAGACGAAGGATCTGAAGATGGCAAATGAGACGAAAGAGAACACAAACAAGGAAGATTACGGTTGTTCGATAAAGCCAAGAACAAAGCTCCATTATACAAGCCACTGTATCACTTAACACAACGTTTCCTAAAAACGGTATTTGAGATCCACCTGATGCGTACCACCAAATTTTGTATGCACTCATTGCTGAGAAACAAGGTATCACAAAGTAGGACACAATATGAAGCGAAGTCTGCAAAAAGACAAAAAAAAAAAAAAAAACAATTGTAATGCTTGTGAAACAAGTAAGATGGTAAAATCTAGGTTTTTACTAGAAAGAATTCACCGAAGTTGAAAACACAAAAATGTTACAGAAGAGAGTGAAAATAACATAATTATTAAAATTTCTTCTGTCTTTGTTACTCAATCCTTTAAGTAAGATGCGTCGAGTTGTTTCCTAACTTTATAATATTCATGATTCTTCTCCTTTGTTCTATTATTTATTTTTTCTTTTCAATATGACTTTATTCTTTGGACAAATTATTTGCCATAATCCTAAAAGAATAGAATATTAATTCCTTACAATAATTGCTATTTTTCAACTTAGAATTTGTGGCAGATATTAGTTGTTGTTTTTTTTTTTTTTCAAAAGAAAATAAACAGATTTGTGATTCAAATAGAGATCGAAACTCACATTGAGTTGATTGGTATAATTTCGTCGAACAGTTTCGCTCTCGTCCCAGAGTTTATCAAAGAAGAGGAATCGTCGGAGACCGTATTTGCTAACGAATCTGGTGAGACAGAGGAAAGAGACGGTGGCGACGCTGCTTAGAGAAAGCTGAACAACGGAATCATAAGGTCTTGAATGGTAACTGTCGCAGTCGGCACAAGCGAGAAGGAAGTGAGAGATCGCAGGAACGACGAGGGTGAAGACGACGAACATGGTCCAAGAGAGAATCGCTGTCCATGGACTTGAGTGATCTACGCACATCCATCTTAGGTATTTACGGAAGCTGTGTAGCTCGTCTTGTTGGTGGGAGACGCAGCGATTGAAGATCTTCTTCTTGTTGTTGTTTTCATGGTTTATCAGCGGCTCTTTCCCGACGTCGATGTCGATGTCCGCCATAGACGATCCAATTAAGAAAAAGCGTTGCGAGAGAGAGAATCAGAGTTTTTGAGAGAGAAGAGATCGCGTTTGCGTTCCTTTTGACTGCGATTGGTGATGCGCGATCTGTGAACAGAAGTGAGACGAGAAACGCTATTTATAAGTTAGTTAATTTTTTGTTGGCGTGTGTATTGTGTTTTTTTTTTTTTTAATTTGTCTCTTATAAGTAGTTATCTAAAGTTAGTGAGAGATAATATTTGGAGTTAGTCAGACAAGTGTTAATTGAGTTAATTGTTGTGAAACTTATTGTTCTCTTATTCCATTCTATGAATAATGATACATATATATAGGCATATAAACCTAGGGTTTTAGAGTACATAATGAATAACCCTGATGGGCTTATTGGGCCCGGTTATAAGTCCAATATGATGTATTATAACACTCCCCCTTGGACGGAGTAACCGGACCTGATGGTCAATCGGGATCTCGATAATACGCTGGGGGATGTTGTCTCATTAAAACCTTACCAGGAAAACCCAGTGGGAAAAACCATGGTGAAGGAAAAAGAGTACAACACGCATTACTCCCCCTGATTAGAGCATCACCGTAGATCTCTAAGTCTACGCATTCCTATTTGTTGGATGAGCTTCCGGAGTGTTGAAGCGGGCAATGATTTGGTGAAAAGGTCGGCGGAGTTATCGCATGATCGGACCTGTTGAACGCTGATCGTACCATCCTTCTGCCAATCCGAGGTTGAGAAGAATTTCGGTAGGATGTGCTTCGTCCGATCTCCTTTGATATAACCTTCCTTGAGTTGAGCAATGCAAGCCGCGTTGTCTTCAAACATAACCGTGGGCTCCTTATCTTCTTTCATACCACAATCTGATCGGATGTGCTGAGTCATGGATCGTAGCCAAACACATTCTCTGCTGGCTTCGTGAATGGCCAAAAGTTATGCATGGTTTGATGAAGTGGTAGTGATTGTCTGCTTTATCGATCTCCAAGAGATAGCTGTTCCTCCATGCGTGAACACATAACCAGTTTGAGACTTGGCATTGTGCGGATCTGATTGATACCCTGCATCAGCAAAACCAACTAGTCCATCCTTGTTGTGGTTAGTGTAAAACAGTCCTAAGTCTTTAGTACCTTGAAGGTATCTTAGGAGGTGTTTGATACCATTCCAGTGCCTCTGAGTTGGACATGAGCTAAAGCGAGCTAGGAGGTTCACGGCAAAACAGATGTCTGGTCTAGTGTGACTAGCCAAGTACATTAACGCTCCTACAGCACTGAGGTATGGCTTTTCTGGACCGAGAATTTTTTCATCGTCCTTCTTGGGACCAAATGGATCACTGTCCAATCCTAGGCTCCGGACAACCATTGGGCTGTTCAATGGGTGGGCCTGGTCCATATTGAATCGCTTGAGTACTTTTTTAATGTAAGCCGCTTGATGCACAAGGATTCCTCCTTTAACGTACTCAAGTTGTAAACCCAAACAGAATTTAGTTTTACCTAGGTCTTTCATTTCGAATTCTGCTTTCAGGCAGTCGACTGTTTGGGAGATTTCACCAGATGTTTAGATCATCCACGTAAACTGCTATGATTACAAATCCTTTGTTTGAGTATTTCTTGATGAAAATGCATGGACTGATGGGATCGTTTTTGTAGCCTTCTCTGATGAGATATTCGCTTAACCGGTTATACCACATACGTCCACTTTGTTTCAGTCCATACAAGGATTTGTTCAGCCTGATGCAGTATTGATCTCGAGATGCATGCTTATCTTTAAGCTCTATGCCATCTGGTAATCTCATGTATATTTCATTGTCGAGGGGCCCATAGAGATATGCGGTGACAACATCCATTAACCGCAAATCTAGATTTTCTCTTATGGCCAGACTTATGAGGAATCGAAAAGTAGTTGCATCCACCACCGGAGAATAAGTCTCCTCATAATCGATTCCGGGTCTCTGTGAGAATCCTTGTGCTACAAGCCGTGCTTTATAATGAACGACTTCACCGAGTTCGTTTCTTTTACGCACAAAGACCCATTTATGGCCCACTGGTTTGACATTGAATGGTGTCCGGATGATCGGACCAAACACATTCCTGAGTTTGAGACTCTTTAACTCCACGTTTATGGCTTCTTTCCATTTTAGCCAGTCTGTTTTATGAGTGCACTCTGTGATAGACGTGGGTTCTAGATCCTCTTGCGTGTTCGCAATATCAAGTGCTACTTTGTATGCAAAGAGTGCATTTAAGTCGACTTCTTTTCTGTTCCATTGGGTTCCAGACATGTTGTAATTGATAGAGATCTCATCGTTATCGATCTCGTCAGAACCTAGAGATTCGGCGTCCCGAACCTCTTCTGGTGGTTCATTAGAGTGAGTCTCAGCGCGCGCTATGTCTGTTATATTGGGAATCCCGGTTTCAACTATTGCACCTTTCTTTGATTTCCGTGGATTCTTGTCTTTGGAACCTAGAGGTCTGCCACGTTTATTTCGTGATGCAGACTCTGTAGCAACTTGAACTTGTCCCGTTGGAACAGTGATTCGTACTGGTGCATTACAAGCTGGTATGTACGATTTGGTTACTTTGTTCGGGTCAGCAAAGGAATCTGGCAATTGATTAGCTAGCTTTTGATAGTGTATAATCTTTTGGATCTCCGAATCACATTCTAGAGTCCGAGGATCTTGCCAATTTAAGGATGTTTGATTCCATGATAGCTCTTTGACCAGCTTGTGTTTCTCTCCACCCAATGTTGGATATACCGATTCATCAAATTGGCAATCCGCATATCTGGCCTTAAATAGGTCTCCAGTGGTTGGCTCGAGATATTTGATGATGGTGGGAGAATCAAAACCAACATATATTCCCATCCTCCTTTGAGGTCCCATTTTGGTTCTATGTGGTGGAGCAATGGGTACATAGACTGAGCACCCAAATGTTTTGAGATGGGAGATGTCTGGCTCATGACCCTGTAATAATTGGGATGGGGAATATCTATGCTCACTAGATGGTCGGATGCGTATTAGTTCAGCAGCATGTAATACTGCATGTCCCCAAACTGAGACCGGGAGTTTCAACCTCATGAGTAATGGTCGAGCAATCCATTGGATTCGTTTAATGAATGATTCAGCAAGTCCATTCTGAGTATAGACATGTGCCACAGGATGTTCAACGGTCACCCCCATGGCCATACAGTAATCATTAAACGCTTGGGAAGTGAATTCACCAGCATTATCAAGACGTATAGTCTTTAGTGGGAAGTCTGGAAAGTGGGCTCGTAATCTGATGATTTGAGCCAACAACCTAGCAAAAACTTGGTTCCGAGAAGACAACAGGCATACATACGACCAACGGGTCGAACCATCTATTAGTACCATGAAGTACCGGAATGTCCCAGAAGGTGGTGAATGGGACCACAGATATCTCCTTGGATTCTTTCCAGAAAATGCAATGTCTCTTTGGACACTTTTACTGGTGAAGGCTGAGTGATCAACTTCCCTTGGGAGCAAGCTGTGCACATGAGGTGCTGAGGGAAGACTCGGTTTTCTCGAAGGGTGTGTCCTTGAGAACTTTGGATTAATTTACGCATCATGGTTGTACCGGGATGACCAAGCCGGTCGTGCCAAATAGTGTAGTCTTGGAACCGGGCTTTGAGAGCATTATTAGCCTCAATCATACTGACCTTGGCATAGTAAAGGCCAGTAGATAAAGCGGGTATAGTCTCGAGGACTTGTTTATGGCCAAATGTGATCTTAGTGATCAGTAGGGATTCTTTATTCCCTTCACCCTGGGTTTCTATGTGGAAACCATTAAGTCTGATATCTTTAAAACTTAAAAGGTTTCTTTTTGAGTTGGGTGAGTATAATGCATCTGGAATGTCCAGATGTGTGCCGTTTGATAACAACACATGTTCAGATGATAGAATCAATCGAGGAGATCTGAGATTTTGTAGTCCATGGGATCGGTCGGCTCGATGGTGGTGTCGTTAGCATCAACTTGCAGGGCCATGTTAGCTTCAGCAGGTGCTTTCCCATGTTTCAGATAAAAATCGCAATGAAACTTGGGAATACGACAGTTCTTTGTCCAGTGATTGAACATTCCGCAACTGGTGCAGGCAGACTGATTGGTTGGGTGGGCAGGGCGGTTTGGTTTAGAGATACCACGGCCCTTACCAGAACCATAACCGAGGTTATGTCGGTTGCCACGTCCATTTCCGCGTCCACGCTTTCCACGTCCATTCCCACGTCCATTCCCATGTCCATGGCCACGATCTGAGGATCTGTCTCGCTGGACATTGTAGGATTCTTTGCGGGAATCTGGTACTGGAGCCGATCCCGGGGGCCTCTGGGCACTGTTCCTCATTAACAGGTCATTGTTTTTCTCGGCCAAGAGCAAACAGGATAACAAATCTTCGTACAATGTATGTTTCATTGCACGATATTATTGCTGAAGCACAATATTTTGGGTATGGAAGGTGGATAATGTTTTCTCGAGGAGATCATTATCAGACACCTCTTCACCACATAGTTTCATGATTGAAACTATCCAAAAGAGTTCGGAGTTGTAGTCATCCACAGATTTGTAATCTTGGAACCGGAGTTCCTTCCAGTCAAACTTGGCTTGTGGCAAGAGCACCGTTTTCTGGTGATCATACCGTTTTTTCAGGGCCACCCAAAGTTCGAGTGGGTTCTCAAGAGTAAGATATTGCTGTTTGAGGCTTGCGGCCAAATGATGGCGGATATGAAATATCGCCTGGGACCGGTCTTTATCAGATGCGGTGTTATCCGCTTTGATACACTCACCCAGTCCCTTTGAGTTGAGGAAAATCCTGTTGTCCAGGGCCCATTCGAGATAGTTTTCACCGGAGACCTTGAGGGCCTCGAACTCGACTTTCTGAATGTTTGACATCTGAAATTGATTTCATTAGGGGTTTGTTAAAAGGATAGTTATATGAAAATAATTAAATTTTCTATTTGAGGAAACTTTATATTTGAGGAAAGTTTCTAATTTGGGAAACTTTCTAAATGAGGAAAGTTTTCATTCCGGGTCATTTGCTATTTGAGGAAAGTTTCTATTTTAGGAAACCTTCTAAATGAGGAAAGTTTCTATTTGAGGAAACCTTCTAAATGAGGAAAGTTTCTATTTGAGGAAACCTTCTAAATGAGGAAAGTTTCTATTTGAGGAAAACTTTCTAAATGAGGAAAGTTTCTATTTGAGGAAAACTTTCTAAATGAGGAAAGTTTCTATTTGAGGAAACCTTCTAAGTAAGGAAAGTTTCTAATTTGGGGGAAACTTTCTAAATGAGGAAAGTTTCTATTTGAGGAAAACTTTCTAAATGAGGAAAGTTTCTATTTGAGGAAACCTTCTAAATGAGGAAAGTTTCTAATTTGGGAAACTTTCTAAATGAGGAAAGTTTTTAATTTGGGAAACTTTCTAAATGAGAAAAGTTTTCATTCCGGGTCATTTGCTATTTGAGGAAAGTTTCTATTTTAGGAAACCTTCTAAATGAGGAAAGTTTCTATTTTGGGTCATTTGTTATTTGAGGAAGGTTTCTATTTTAGGAAACTTTCTCGGGAATCGTAAATTTTAAGGATACGGAACATAAGTTCGGTTTAATGGTTTAAAGTTGGACCGGAATATTAGATTCCGGTTTGGGCCGAATTGATTTCCGGTTTAGAATAACCAGTTTGAACCGGTTTACCCAGATTGAGATCCGGTTATTATTTTTGGAACCGGTTTGATAATCGGTTTAACCGATGAACCGAATTGATATTCGGGTTTAGGAGTTAACCGAGAATGATTTCCGGTTTAGGGGATACATAAAAATTGCGGTTTTGGATTTGATTTGATTTAGGTTTTAAGATTTCGGCCATGGCTTAGTGTTTTCGATTTTGAGTGTTAGGTTTAAGTAATACAAGGTTTTTGATCTTTAAGCTTTTAAGGTTTTGTTTTTACCTTTCACCAATTGGGGTTGAACGAATTGAACCGGAAGCTTAAGACCTCGGTAACTCACGCTGTCGATGAACAGTACCGATGAACAGTGTCGATGAACAGTATCGATGAACAGTGTCGGCGTGAACAGTGTCGGCGTGAACAGTATCGGCGAACAGTATCGATGAACAGTGTCGGCGTGAACAGTGTTTTGCGATTTTTAGGGTTAGGGTTGTTAAGAGCAAACTCGTGCTGATAACGTGTTGTGAAACTTATTGTTCTCTTATTCCATTCCATGAATAATGATACATATATATAGGCATATAAACCTAGGGTTTTAGAGTACATAATGAATAACCCTGATGGGCTTATTGAGCCCGGTTATAAGTCCAATATGATGTATTATAACATTAATGACTTTTTTTTCTTTTTCAAAACAACAATTCAGTGTTTTTTTCTTTTTCAAAACAACAATTGATTATTTTAACATAAAAAAAAAATATCATTCCTTTCAGATCAAAATATTACTCTTAAACAGATCTAGTTAATTTTTATTACCATAACATGAATAACTTGTTTTGTATTAAAACTAGGCCTGGACATATGGATAACCCGTTCGAGTTCGGGTTAAATGGATAATGAATTTACAATCCATTCGGATATTTCTAAACATTCGGTTCCGGTCCGGTTCGGATATCGTCGGATTCGGGTAGAAAAATTTAGACCCTATAAATACCCGTGAGTTCTGGACCGACCCGATACCCACGGGTTTACAAAAACTGTACCCAATGAAATAATTTTCTCTTACCCGTACCCATCCCGAACCGATTTTCTCGGTCGGAATATCGGTCCGGATATCGAGTCCGGATTTTTTTGTCCAGGCCTAATCAAAACTATAAACACAAACTTAATTAGAAGATAGTTAAGCAAAAGGTGAACATGGAGTGGGGACCCACTAACCATGTGTTTTATGTTATCTCAGATCACCGTTGAAGCATCGCCACGCGTGCCGTTTGGCTGTTCCTTAATAACCATATTAATTTTTAATTTTCTTTTTAATCACTAAAATTGTCGATCTGATTTAAGAAAACAAGAGTATCATTTGAACAGCTAATACACTCTTTTTGAATCTACGATGATTTTTTTATTTGAATTCCTAGACAAAGAACTGTTTAATATAACCACCGGCGGGAGATGTCTTAAGTTTACTGGAAGAAAAGTTTTATATTTAAAAGCATACGAATATTAGTTGAATATTTTGAATGCTTATGATCAAATCGAATGCTTTTTAATTGAAAAAGTTAATAATTGTGAATTATTTGAAATAAATTCGTTTGTTTGTATCTGGTTGATTACTTGTGACCTTGTCACGGTCTTAGTGGCTATGTTTTTATAGACGCTATATGGACCATAAAACGGTGCTCAATTACTTATCTGATGAAAAAAAAAAAATTACTTATCTCACATGTTTAGTATTAAATATTAATCACACGATTTCATGAATTAATTTGTCTACCACAATTTTCAACCTGATGAGTGATGGATAACCTACGTTTTAGTGCCAGAAAATAAAAGAATATGTTCCAATTGTTTTGTACTTTTGACAAAATTTAACTCCTTCCATTATGTTAAATTATCATTTTGAATGCTTTCTTACATTTTATTTTTTATTTTTTCGATAAGAATATAAATATCATAAAATGAGAGTTTAAGAATTACAAGTAATTAAACCTAAACAACAAACATTTTATGAAACTAAATAGTTCCATGCCAAAAAAAAAAAAAACATAGAAGCATAAACCTTTGAAATTCAAATAACCAAGCTAAAATCTTAAGTGATTAGGCTCTTGTTTAGCAAAGTGAAAACTCGATCTAAATCCTTCCCTAAACGAAACTGAGACATAAAACAAGAGCAGCAAAGAGAACAAGAAGAACTAGAGATCGACGAAAAAGTAAGGAGTTCTTTCAACGCATGCAATGCAGACTCACTCTACCAAGTATTAGAGAATGTATATACTTGGATAACCTTGGTTTAATCTCTTGTATAGTTCGGTTAGCATAGTGGTTTAGTTATAATTGTATTTAACCTTGCTTTGTATCTCATTTTACACTTGAATAATGAAGAAATTATCTTTTTCCAGATTCTGTTTCATCTCTCTCGATCATGTTCATGGGAAAAGTTGAAACCAAGATCCTCCCGATGTGAATAGCAAGGAGCCTAGGAACTTCACATCCTCTAAGAGCCTTACTAGTACTTCCAACCACAAAGACACAAATGCAGAATATCCTCGACCCTAATCTGAAGCTTCACAATTCTTAAACTCTTTCACTTAGCTGGCGAAAAGAGAGCAATGACATGGATAGTAGCAACTAAGACAACAACAAAACCTGAACATCAATAAGCAAAGCACACAAGTGCGACATGCCTGGAGAAGCGTGGAGTAACAAAATAATGCGATCAAAAACACCCCTCACTCCTGAGATCAAGCAGAGGCATGAACTCCTTCCAAACGAAACTAATTGAGGCAATGCTAAAGCATGACAAGTCTCAGACAAAATAAATTTACCAACGGCAAGTCCACACCTTTGGCTTGGGAGATGGTATGAAAAGCCATGCAAAAAAGGAGGCCTAGAGATCCAGAGAAGCTAGCTCTAGCCACGCGGTCACAGAAGCAATACAAAATCAGAGAAACAACCCCCCCCCCCCCCCCAACAAAGACTAACGCTGCTAAACGGACCAGTCGGAGGGTGAAGCCTAGCCAGTAGCCGTCATAACCAAATAACAACGTTGACCTGAAGCCAGTGATGAAGCAGGAAGGTAAACGACACGACCTCATGGCGGGAAAAAAAAGCCAAGGCGAAAGACAAGCAGCAAACACGGAAGGGAGGAGAGAAACAACTTACCAACCCACGACGGAGCTACAAGCACCACCAAAAAACCACCCGAGGAGATCTAGACCGCGGAAAGGAAGAGAAGGAAGATCTGAGGACCAGTCTTCAACAAACCCACTTGCCGGAAGATGTTCAACCGTCGTCTGAGGCACGCTAAGACACGATGCCACCGAGAATGGAGCGAAGAGAAACCACCGGAATCCCCATTAGGGAAATCTCCCTAAACCCTAGCCACCGTCCCCGAGCAAGCCGGTGAGAAAAAGCGAGATCTCTGGAGTGAAGGAATGCCGAGCTTCACCGAGAAGAACCACAAACGGCCAAAGTCTTGTCAGTCACATGACGAGCCACCGAAAGAAATCCAACCAGCCGCACAACTCCGGCCACTTAATTCCTTCGCAGGAGAGGAAGTGCCAAATAGACAATGTGGAGCATAGGTGGCCCTCTCGCGACCACGGCTAGGAGCGCCGGTGGCCGGAGAGGCAGAATCGAGAAGCAGTTAGGTTTGTCCCCAAGTGAATCGCAGTTGGGAGAGAAATTTGGAGACGCGTGGTTGACGATAAACTATCACATTTTTACATTCTTCATCTTTCTCTTTTCATCATCTACGATTTTGGCGTTCCATTATGTTGTTAATCGAATTCGTTCTTCATTATGATATCACATTTTTCTAAAACGTTAACAAAACTCGACTCATAACCAATTGAACGCGAATATATAAAATGAAACTCCACTGAAGAAATAGTATAAGTAAACATTTAACTACATTACCAAAAACATTTTCTCTATGATATTCTAATTGTCAAACACAAACACAATCGTAGATGCAATATTACTCAACACAAGCATAACCATTAATGTGTTCATTACTATGATCATTATTTCTTTCTTCTAGCACAATACATGACGAATTCACCGAGTACAAAATAGTGTTTATCTTTACATCGAAAAATTGTTAATGTTACCACTTATCACTAGTGTTTGTCTTGGGATTCTTTAATATTAATTAATCTAAGCATCTAAAGAGCCAGGCCCAAGCTTATGGATAGCCCAAGCCCATTATTAGCCAACAAACTATCTCGTTCCTAACCAAAATATTGAAGCTTGCTCAAATTCGAAGCGATAATCAATACTAACATTTTTGAAATTCCGGCTCTAACTGATAACACGTGTTATTAAAGTTGAACTACAGTCACTGTTATAATTTGATGTAAAAATTATATGGTATAGACTGCAGACTGGTGTAGTGATTTGCTGTAGAAATATTAGTTATCAGTCTGATCAAAACAACTGATTGGTAACTCTTATGCTTTAAAAGTTGCAGTATATGTTAATTAAACTAATTAAATTAAATATCAATAATTAGAATAATGATAATATTTCTTACAAATTAAATAATAAAATAAAATAACACTAACTTAAATATAGTTAATTTGAAAAATACTTTTGTTACATATATAACATTTATAAACTAATGACGTACATTTCATAGCATATTTAAAATTCCATCTTTTTCAAATCTAGTTCTATAAATATTTTATGATCTTAAATGAAAATAAAACAACATAAATTAAAAAAATTAAAGATAATAAGAAACTTAAGAAATTTAAATACCTATTTTTATGAAATGTTATTGAACAAAATTAATATAACAACAACTTTTTTCTCATTATTCAAATTAATTTAAGACATTTTCTTCTAGTTTAAAACTAATTTTCGTTTTTTAAAGTAAGAATTATAACTCAACTTACCACATCCTAACTCATAAGAATTTCCATGTTTTTGAGTTAAGTTTTGAATTAACAATTTTACAAAGGAGATAAATAAAAAAAATATAAGTCAATCATAACTCAATAAACTTCAACTTCTAATGCAAAATTTAAAAAACAAATCATGATTGGTAATATTTTTTAATTATCTTCTTAATTCAATTATACCACATAGTAACTCATGTCACCAATCACACCTTCAATTTATAAAATAATATTACTTTATATTAATTATTACACATAACTAGAACTGGAAAATGATATCCGTTATTCATACTCGATCCGTTATCCGACTCGTACACGTTTTTTAAAATATATGTAACCTTAGGATCAAATGAAGATAAAAATAATATAGTTCTATTACATATGGATAAAGGTCAAGTATCAATATTAATTATAGAGAAATTGTTAAAAATACCCCTTTTGGTGTGTCCTTTTTCAAAAATGCCCTTTTTAGATGTCCATTTTCAAAAATATCCCTTTTTAAATCTGAAATTTTTATAAAGTTTTATTAGGTTTATAAGGTACTTATGGATTGTAACTACTACTTGAAGACTCCATCCAAGTATTTATAAGGTTTTATAAGGTGTTTCTAAAGGTTTTACAAGTTATTTTAAATGATTTTTAAGGTTTTTCAAAGGTTTTACAAGATATTTTAAAGGTTTTTAAAGGTATTTAAAATGCATTTATAAGGTATTTATAAAGTATTTATAAGATTTTAGATACATAGAAATGTAGTTTGTGTATGTTTTAATAATATTACATACATATTTGGGTAAATCTTATATTTTTAAGAGCATTTTTTATAAGGTTTTAAAAAATAGGTATTTTTGAAAAGTGGCATTGAAAAAGTGGCATTTTTGCAAAAGAGTGAATTTGTGCAGAGACATTATTTTTGATAATAATTAGGAAATTGGTATAAGTGAGGAGCGTCGGAGACAACGTTGAAAAAAAGATTGGAATAGGCCTTGTAGTTGACAATAATTACAAGAATACCAGGCTGGACTTATGTCGTGCGAGTGGGGGGAGGGGGGGGGAGGGGGGGAGAATATGGCTTTATGAATAAACGAAGAAACATACTGACACAAATTAAATGGAAAGTGATTGTTAATAATGCAACAGATCTTAACTCGAACTAACTCAAATTTGAATATAGACAACTATCGTAGTTGCATGGACACTCAATAAATACTTACTTTGAAATTTTTAAACAACTAACCTAGTTGCATGGATACCCAATAAATATTTTACACGATTTTAACATTTGTATACAGATAAACACATACATAGATCTGCATCTATACTTTGTATATCTATTTGTGAAAATCCAAAAAATGTTTTAGATCCTTATTTCTACCGTAAAAGTTATCTTCTCCGATGAATAAGCAATGGCGGTGTGAAGAATAAACAAGACGTTGTTTTCTATCGGTTGAATAAATTAGAACAGAATAAAGAGAGAGATGAACAAGAGATATGTATCTATAGTTTGTAGATCTATTTGTGAAGATCCAAAAAATATTTTAGACTCTTATTTGTATCAGAACAACTATCTTTTCCGATGAATAAACACTGACGGTGTGAATAATTAACACGACGCTGCTTTTCTTATCGGTTTGAATGAATTAGAGCAGAGTTGAGAGAGATATGAACATGAGAAAAAAATAGGAAATGGACCAATTTCCCGGAGAAGACAAGCTTCGAGTAGACATCGAGCGATTTCCCAAAACACGGCCGAATCAATTCAAGCCGTCGGTTGTAAAGTCTTCAGGACAGCTTTAATCGTGTGTAGCTTGAAGTACTGGTTAACTCGCTCACCCATAGGTTCTTCACGATCGACGAATAACCTAGCAGGAAGGTCTAGATCCGACATGTTCCTGAAAAAAAAAAAAGATTTTCATAAGTTATTAGACCACCCGGAAAAATTATGAATATGCAAACACGAAATTATAGATCTATGTTGATTTGTGAATATCTAACCTGGATCTAAAAAAATAGGTAAAAGAACTAGGTGGATCTGGGAAGAAGAAACGACAAATATAGATAGTTAGGATTTGTTGCAAACGACGGAGAAACAGTAGATTTAAAACCAACGCCGGTGACTAGAAGCACAAAAACAACATAAATCGACCAAAGATTTCATTAGACTCAAGAATCTCCGAAAGAACACACGAAAGAAGCGAGATGTTGCAGAAATGTTGGACCGATTGTTTTCATAAAGGAAAGAGGCGAGTTAGGCTAAAATCGGAAAAAAGGATGACTAATTATTATCAATGTCTTGGGTTATATGGCCTAACACCGAAAATTTAAATACTTCAAAAAATAGCGTCTCTCACCCAATTATCTCTTTTTAATACATGTCTTACTCCGACTCGTTACCCGGTTTATTACCTGATCCGTAAATATCGGTATTATTAGTGTTTTATAATATTACTAAAATTAAAAAAATATATTCTAGAGTGAAAGTTAAAAGCTAACTTACAAAATGTGTTAAATTATTGTTATCGATATATATAAACTTATAAAAAAAAATCACATAACGGATTATATGGCAGAAAAAGTTTAGATCGACATTAATCTGAATTTAAATACTATTTACCCAACGTTACAATACAAATTAAATCTTTATTTTATTATTTTGTCAACACCACAAATATGTTGAATCAAATTAATTTAGTTAAGACTGTGTGAAAAAATTGTTTTGCAGCATATTGTCGAATAAATCCTAGTCTCCTATACCAAAGTAAAGTTTTGATTGTTAATCCACACAATGGTGGGATGAAATAATCAAATCTGAAATTCCACAAATATTTAGGGGGCTGTATTGGACTAAACATTTGGTATGATTTGGTGGAGTTTAGATTTGGAGGAATATTAGTAGGATTTAAGGAAATTATAGGTGATTTAATCCAAAATCCAAAATCCTTTGTCATTGTAAGTATAGACTTTTCTATAATTACAAAAAAAAGTTTAGTAATTTGGTGAGATTTATCATTATAGATGATCTTGGTGTTGTGTGTGATAATTTTTCTCTCGTTACCTCCATAACTCAAGTCGATCATTTGTTAAGTAAAAAACTGTATTCTTATTAACAATCAATTAATCGATACACCGTTTATGAGAAGAACCATGAGCACATCACTGATTCATAAGCTCTCTCTCTCACAAGTAACACATATGTCACTTTATACAACAAACAATGCATAAAACCTAACAAATGAGAAAACTATTCTTATATACGAGTCATTATTCAAACGTGCCAACATTAGTTTCTTCCAGCTTCTTCTCTCACGTGTGGCTTATCAATCTTCCGTGTCACATTCATTATATACACATTCAGTGGCTTATCAATCTTCTGTGTCAGCTTGATCACATGGTTTCCATTATCTCATGATATTATCTTTATTGGAAATTTTGAACAAAGATAGGGCTTAGGTAAACACCTCATTGTCATAAAGTCACGATGGCTAATATCACCATAAATACCATCAATAGCAAAGTTCAAACTTTCAAACATATTCGCCTAAGCGAAGCATCCAACCCCACTCTTATAGCTAGTAGGAACGAAACTGCATGCGTTAAAGACTTGAGAGAGAAAACAGAAAATCAATCACAAGATTCTCCGATGAACAATTAAACATGCAACTCTTGATTTATAGCAACACTTCCGTCTTGAACTTAAGTTTGTATATGTCATGTTGTGCTCTTAATTCATGGCTCAAGCTTTATCTACATGACCACCATACCACTAGAATGTACTCAACCCTCTTTTTAATCATGGATGTCGATGTTCATGTGAAGAATATGTGACGAGCAGCATTTCCACCGTCGATCGGTTCTCGCACCCCATATTTTCCACCTCCTTCTCTTTCACATCCTTCCTCTCCTTACCTACATAATGGTTTCGTTAACTATCATGGTCTGACCTGACACAAAGAATCGCAACCCCAAATTAGTTCCTTCTTCAATTTGGCATATTTACGATGGAGGTCGTTCAACCATATCTATCGTCAATTCATAATCACATGTCGTTGTTATCCTCAAATATGAAGAAGATCAAAGATTAGAGAAAAGATCTTCCTTTAAGATGTGTAAGCTCATGGCATCGTCGTCTTCCGCAAAAAAAATTCCATGGATTAGAATCTTCAATCAATCCCCTAGATAATTTACAAACTATTGCTTTTAGACACAAAGAAAAAAAAAAGAACTAAGCGATGAATCGATCATTGAAAACAGAGAAGTAGTCAAAGCCATGTGGAGGAGAAGAAGAAGATACATGGAGGCTTTTGTTTTCACTTTTCAGCAATTTTTTACATAAACGTTATTTTAAAATTTATGTGAAGTCTCCCACCTCTATAGGTGTGATTTTCTTGACCTCTATTTTCAACTAAAAATGTATGTAAAGTCTCCTACAATCTTTTTAAAAATCCTTTCTTAAAATTCTTGTTAATTTTTGAATAACAGTGGATTTGATATGAATTTTACTAATCATTGATTGAATAACAAGGGATTTTAAATGATTTTGAATGATTTTACATAAATTTCATTTTCAATAACATAGGATTTTGAAAGGCAACTAAAAATTATAAGTTGAATAACAGGAGATTTATAGAAAAAACAAAACTCTTCTAAAATTCATATTTCAATACACCCCCCTTAGTAATAACAAAGGTTTGCAAAATTCCTGCAAATTACCTCACATATTTTCCCTTAAATATTCTATATGTTTTTTTGAACAAAAAGTGTTCTATGATTTTATCTCTAGTAAAATTAGGGGTGGGCATTTCGGTTTAACTTCGGGTTCGGTTTGGGTTCGGTTCGGTTCGGTTTATTTGGGTTTCGTAAAACTCTAACCAAACTCAACCGAAGTTAGTTTGATTCGGTTTGTGTTTGGGTTAGTTTATGTTTGGTTCGGTTTGGTTCGGTTCGGTTTTACTTCGGTTCGGTTTGAGTTCGGTTCAAAAAATTAATTAATATAACAAAACAAAAATATGAAAGAACATAGAATGAAATATGAAAGTCTTTTGAGTTTTACTCTTTATAAGTTAGAAGGAGAACTCTAAGTTTTTTAGGGTTAGAGTTTTAGAGATAATTAAATCTAATTTACATTTATTCAAATTATTATAAAATTAAGAATAAACACATATTTAGTTATTCATAATAATATTAATATAATTAACTAATTAATCAAATAAACACATTGGGTTATCAGTTCGGTTTGGTTTTAAACCGAACCGAACCGACCCATTTGGGTTGAGAATAAACCCAACCGAATGGTTTGAGTCTAAGCTAGGGTTCGGTCTAGGTCGGTTTGAGTTCGGTTGGGTTGGGTCGGTTCGGTTTAAATGCCCACCCCTAAGTAAAATAGCTGCAATTACATCACATTATTTTTTATGTAAATGTTCTATCATTTTACACTAGTAAACTTTGTTTTATATCTAACATGATTCAACAGAAGAAGTAATTTTGGATAACAGTAAAAATAAACTTGTGGGTTTGGTTAGGACCCAATGGTCGTTTAATAGTGTCTCAAAGGTGACAGAAAAAGTAAAGTAAGATACCCGAATTTGAGGGTAACGCCGAACACAAAATCTAATCTAATGGGTCAAACACGAAACGAATCTGCCTGCCACCATACACCTCTCAAAGATTTATTATCAATTGCCCACCAAACTCAACCAAAACAATTGTCTCAATTACCTAAAAATTTATTTATCAAAATCCAAAAGCTAGAAAATTACCCTTTTAATACCTAAAATAAATTTAGTTTTAATTCAGAAAATATCACCAAAAAAGACTTTCAGCAACACCACAATTTTTAGGTTTAAGAGACGTTTTGAAAACTTCTAACAACTTTTACTAAATTTTTAAAATTCTAAGAGTTTGGTAAATAATCCTGGAAAACATAAGATCTAGCATACCCTTTAATAACTAAATAACAAGTTTTACTTCAGAAAATATCACAACACTAGAACTTTTAACAAGCTTTACTAAGCTAAAATAATCATCTTGAATTTTTACTTTTGAAATTATAAGATGTACATCATTTTTAAGAATTACCCAAAAATCTTAAATCTCTAATTAACCAAATCACTCATTAAGGAAGAAAACTTGTTCAAATTCAATACATGTGAACAGTTTTCTCAACGAGCTTCACTTATCTTTATCTTTTTTATCTAGCTTTATTCACCAGATGGTAAGAAACTTCAAGACATCCATGATTCTAAACAAGAACCGATCTTTGAACAAAACCCATCATCAATTATTAATTCGAACCAAAGCCATAATAATGTGAAAAATGCATAACTCAAAGAAGATGAAGATCTAAAATAAAAAAAAAAGATTCTAGATTTTATTTAGAATCATCAGTGTTCCAAATGTATATGTTACAAAGATTCTATCTCAAGAAAAAACGAAACCCAGATCTGCTTTTTCTTAGAGTAAAACAAACAGACACAACAGATCATCGTGTTCGGTCTTCCTCTTCTTGATTTTGAAGATGTAGTAAATAATAATAATAATAATACTCTTACAATATCATCACAGAAGAAACACAGAACCAGCTCAAGCTCTCAAGCTCATCACCATCTTCTTCTTCTTCGTTTCTTTGTCTTTCTATTTCTCCCGCATAGTAAAAATTATATGAGATCAACGAAACAGAAAATTTAAAAAAAAAAAAAAAAAGGGATTTTTGTTGTTTGCTCCATTAAAATCAAATCGATCACGGATCTGTGACTTGGTTCTCGATTTACCAATTCATTAGAGACGTAGATCGGTACAGTGAAGATCATCAGAGCCATTGAACAAGTCAACATCATCCAACGGTGGAAAATTTAGATCGAATTGAAACGGTGGATTCCGTCGCCGCGATGACGATGCGATATCGTCGTCGTCGACGATTACAGACGACGACGAATCGCAATCGCTGTGACAATCCTCCGGTACAACCGGTGGAGTTCTGGGATATCTCTTCGTCGTCGCTGGTTTCATCGTCGTAGGTCTCGGCCCGCTAAACGATTCAACGGTGCTGCTCATGCTGCTACTAGTCGGCCGGTTAACAATCGGAAACTGTTGTTGATGGTCGGCGTATAACCGGTGGTCCATAAACGGATCGACTTGATTTTGATTTTGATTTTGAATCTGATTAAATCGTTGTTGAGGAGAAGGAGAAGAACAATCGATCGGGAAATTAGTTTTGGCTTTAGGACCACGGAGGTTACGAGCGGCGGAGTCGTAAGCGCGTGCAGCTTCGACGGCGGAATCGAAAGTACCTAACCAGACACGAGCTTTTTTCCATGGATCACGGATCTCAGCTGCGAAACGTCCCCAAGGTCTCTTCCTAACGCCTCTGAATCGTGTTTCTTTAACAGATCCGTTGATGACGGTGCCGGTGATGGCGGCAACGGCGGTAGGTCCGGCGACGGCGGAAGAGCCTCTTCCTCTCCTCATGATAGCGGATTTAAGAGAAAGCCAGAAGTAATGGTAATGGAGAAAGGATCTGAGAGAGATTATTGAGAGAGAGAAAGGAAGAAGAAGAAGATGAGGGAGATGGTGGGAGGAATGGGGAAGATAGGAAGCTCTCTCTTCAACACAAAAAGCTCTTCCTCTTCTTCTTTTTTTTTTATTAATTAAAATTCAAAAAATTTGATGAATAAAATTGTGATATTTTGAATTTTTTTAAGGAATTTAAATTTGTAAAATTGGTTGGAATAGTTTTTTTTTTTTTTTTTTTCTCGCTCGAATTCTCTTCACGCCCGCCCCACAAGACCGACCAACTCGGTTTCTTATCATTTTGCTCTTCTTTTCTTTTCGTTTTTTTCTTGTTTTTTTTTTGTTTTTGTTTTTGTTTATATCAACCGAAAATTAGAGATTATAAACCATTAGTGTCAAGCTAAATTGGTGGTGAATCACCTTTTCATTTATTTTCTAACCAAAATATTAGTCTTCCAGTTACAATATTATTGGCGAAATTAAAAAATGAGAACAAAAAAAACTCGTTAATATTAGTTTTGAAAATTAATAATAAAAAAAAAAAGTTTTGAAAATTAGTTATCTTGAAAAAAGAAAAATGTATGAAACATTAGGAGGTTGTTCCTAGCAGAAGGAAGACCAATTCTCCTCTTATTCATAACTGAACAAATAACATAATTTAAAAGAAACATGAGACATTAATCGATTACTTCATGTATTTTCCGTTTCAAAATCTTGTCTAGTTCAATGGTCCGATTGATGGTTCCGCTTGGTTTTGCAGCTGCATCACTAACCCAAATAAAAGTATATCTCATCCAAGATTTGTATCCTTGGTTAATGAAAACTTATAAACTGAAAATCAAAACCTTGCAAAGTAGTTTTAGATAAAATGATTTGTAGTTGGTTTGTAATATCTCATTTCGTTTTTGTTTTTTCAGTTTGTACCACTATAAATTATTCCTTATGTTCTTAAAAGGTTAACGTTTTAGCTTTTGTTGTTTGTTCCACAAAGATTGATTTTTTAGCAATTTTATTTCACTTATAATAGTAAATTGTAAACTTCAAGATACAATAATTATAAATCATTAATTTTCTTAGACTACTATTGATTGATAATTATTAAAAATATTTAAACTTAAAAAACAATATTAAAATGATAAAAGAATGATTGAGTTCTTAATATGTGTGACAACTCCAAAACATCAAACTATTATGAACAGAGGGAGTATAATTTATTATGAATGGTATTTGGTAAACAAAAAGAAGTCTAATACATGTTGATCCTTGTTCATTAACATCAAAAAGAAGTCTAAGAAGTTCTATCTTTATCAACCATTCAAAACTTTTGTTTTTTTTTTGTCTATAGAGGTTGATCCTTGTTCATTAACACTATCAACAAAGATAGGAATCGAACTCCTGAAATGAGAAGTGATAATCTGTAAACTTTACCTCTAGACTATGAACATTTTAAACCCCGAACATATTATGATATATCCTTTTTTTTTTCTTCAATTATGATATATCCTAAGGTACAATGGTTTTTTTCTCCGTTCTCTACTTAAACCCCGAACATATTATGATATATCCTTTTTTTTTCTTCAATTATGATATATCCTTTTTTTTTTCTTCAATTATGATATATCCTTTTTTTTTCTTCAATTATGATATATCCTAAGGTACAATGGTTATTCGTGTATGTGATCTAGAGATTAAACTATTGTAAAAGGTGAATAAAGTCCTATTGTCTTCTTTGTGCATCTTGGTAACACTTTTTAATTCAAATTCGTTATTTAAACTTAGAAATAATTTGTAGAACAAATTAGCAATTCAAATTCGAAACGCATCATATCGATAACAAAAGAAAACAAAAAAAGAGAATAAATAATTATTATTTCTCGAAAAAAGAAAAGTTGATATATAGAGAGAGAAAGAATGGTGTCTCGATAGGTGTGGTAAGAGGAGGAGGAGACAAGGGAAAGAGATTGGCGGCACTTGCTTCTCTGCTGCACTCTTCTTCTTCATTGCACCTCTCCCTAATATTTTTTTTTTTATTTCTCTTCATCTTTCTTTATACGCCACACCAAAAGACACATTTCTTGTTGTTTACTAAATCACACCCCTCATTCTTTCACAACAACAAGAAAAAAAATCATCAATAATTTCATAATCTTGCATGATAGATTAATTTTTTTTACCTTTTATAATGTTTTATGAAATTTCAATACTAAATCAGAGTTTAATGACCAAAAAAACATGTTGTTACATTTTTTTATTAAATTGAGAGATTACTTAGTAAATTGAGAATCAAGGATTTTTATGCAAAAAAACATCGTGTAAATGGTAAAAATAAATATTAAATATATAATTGAACTACTTTCACTAATCTATATCATTTTTTTTTTCAATTATAAGTGATCAGAGGTTTTCACAATCCAACTAATCTTTTCTAAATATCATTGTATACTGTCGTAATATTATTATCAAAATTAAGTTCACGTCTTTTGTAACTTAATTTGAAAGCAAATGTCATCTCTTGCCTGTAAGGCTTCCGTTTGGAAAGCAGGGTTACTTCCGCTTCTTCATCGAAATTGTGTTCAATTTCCTTTATTTGGTTCACTGGTTGTATTGTTGTGGTTTTATGTATCATGTACCATGTAACACATTTGTGATATAATATGATTGTTTTGCCGTTAAAAAAAAATTATCAAAATTAAGTGAATATAAATTAAAATTCTACATTTTTATTGTCGTGAAATTATAATTCTGTTATTCTTAAAAAAAGTTAAAATCACCAAAAAAATAATTTAAACATTATCGTTGGATTCTTTTTTAGAAAAGAAGCTAACATAGTTTTTGTTACATGAAATAAATGTGGTTGAAGCTAATAACAAATAGAAAAGTCATCTTAAGAGACGACGAGACGCGTTAACGAGTGGTGAAAAGTGGGACACAATAGTTTGTTTTTTTCATTTTTGATTCAGTTTGCTCCTTCCACGCTTTTTCATTTCTCTCATTCGTCTTCCTAATGACATCTCTCCCTCAACTTTTTTATTTCCCCATCTCTCTAATAAATTATAACAATTTTTCTGAATATATTACTTCCAAGAAAAATCAGATATCAAGAAAACAATTCAATTCATAGAGCCAAACACAAAGGAAAAAAAAATACATATGTTGATGCAAAGCTTTATATATTGTTTCCCCCAATCAAAATATACTGCTTTACCATTTAGGAAGAAATAAACTATTTTAGTAATGTTGGATCCGAATTAGCATACAACAACGTGTCGCAGAACCGTTACATGTGTAGTAATTGATCTTTAACGACGACCAAAACTTTGATCAATTGTTAATAAGTAAACACTCACTTTTGCATAAAAACCAAAAACATCTTTAAACTAAACTTATCTTCCACGACCACGTGGCCCCCATAGATATACATGTGTTGATACAATCACATTATTTTCTTGCTTGAACCATAAATGTATGTATATTCATTTGTGTTATATCCCCAACTATCAAATTCATAAACTGTTATAAAAAAAATTATCAACAAAATGAAAAATTAATAAATTTAGAAGCTTAATTATAAGGTAGAGTGTGGGTTCCACCAAACTAAATTCTAGTAAATTTAAACATTGAAAGATGTTGAACAAAAAAAAACATTGAAAGATAATGTGCTTATGCTTATACACACATCGAACTTAGTAGTTCACGAAAGGGACTCTTTTTTTTTTTGAGTAGTCAAAAAGTTTTATTTTCAAAAATAAATCATTCATTTATCTCAATGGCTTTGGGCCTAGATTCATTAATTTACCCAGGCCGGAAACGGAGCTGGTTATATAGATATTTTTAGAGAATACCATCAATACTTAATAGTTCAAAAAGTTAAAAATTATAAATACTCTAATTTGATTATTTTTAAAAATATTTATAATAAGTAGCGGGTTAAATATAATATATTATATGATGAAATAATTTTTGATCCTTATAACTATTTGAATAGTTATATTTAATTTCATATAATTTTTTTTTTGAAATTCATAATTTTATAAACTACAAAAAAATTTAAATATTTTAATATGGAATATTTAAAAATAGTGTAGAACATTTAAATATAGTTTGACACCTCTAAATATTTGAAAATTTGATTCCGCAATCAATTTTAGAATTAACGAATAATAGATTGTGCACACAATATTTTAAAATAAAATATTGAGATTCTAAAATAAAAATATAGATTCCACGCACAGGTTGATTTTGGTATTATTATATACTAAATATATGTTTATAACATATTCGATTATGCGAATAATTGGTAAGTTCCGTAATTATAAATTTCAAACAAATTCTGTAATTAGATTAGCTCAAACAAATCTATATTTCAATAACCAAAGAATTATGAATTGAAAAAGAATTTTCTAACTTAATTCAAAATAATACCTATTTTTTTTTAATTAATTCAAAATACAGCTTTATTTATGATATTTTAATTTTTGATCTAACTGAAATATATGCAATCCTATTTTGTGGTTGTTAACATAAATTAACTCATTGTTCAAAAAATATTACTTTTTAAAAAATAAAATTATTTTCCGTTTTCATATCTTAAAAAAACAATTATCCATAATTGAGTATTATAGAAAAAATTCTATATTTATTCTAACATTGTACATAGGGACTGACAAAAAAATTAATATTTTTTCACTTACTATTATAATATATTAAAACTTAGTTCTAATATATATATATATATATATACATATATATATAATATAAATTTTGTAATAAATAAAATTTAATCCGTACTTTAGTACGGGCGATGATCTAGTTACTAGTTAATTAGAGCATCTCCATCCCCTGATATGACGAGAGTTTCTAAAAAAAAATTATTAATATTTAATTAAATTATTTCTTATTTATTTATTTTCAATAATTAAATTCTTAGAAACTATTTCTCTTTTTATTTAATACATTTTTAATTAATAAATTTTGATGAAAAATTCTCCTCCATCCCACAGATGAAGGTGCTCTTAGTCCTACAAAAGAAAAACAATTAGTATTAAAGAAGGGAGACTCACAAAAATGTCCCTTTTCAAAAATGCCCCCTTTGACTATCCATTTTTAAAATACCCTTTTTTATGTACAAAATGACTAAATTACCTTTCTTTTAATAAAAGATATCACAAATATATAAGGAAAACATGAGAATGTACACACATCAAAATTAAAAATTTGATTTTGTAAAAACTTGTAAAACCTTTAAAATACCTTGTAAAATTTTTCCGGCCAAAGATTTTTTTTGCGGGAAAAATGATTCCGCAATTTTTTTGGCGTTAAAATTTTTGGTGGGAAAATTTTTGGCGGGATAAATTTACAAGGTATTTTAAAGGTTTTTTACAGAGTATTTATAAGGTTTTACAATGTATTTTAAAAGGTTTTACAACGTATTTATAAAGTATTTATAAGATAGTAGGTTGAAACCCGCGCTACGCTGCACATAAATTCAGTATATAAGATAACATAAAAAATATGCAAACATAATAAAGTTTATTACATTGACTTTACTATTGAAATCAATTAGTCTGTCTTTCGACCACAAGAGACATCAATCTTTCTTGAGAAACTTATTAGAAAAAGTTAAATAAATAGAAGTTAAGAAAATTGCATGAAAATATATAAATAAAAATAGATGGACCAGACTTTGTTATGGGTTTTTAAAATGAATAGGCTAAACAATTCATAAACATTGGTCAATGTAATTTGGTTCGTGACTTAAAATTAGAATGTTCAAAGATAAACAGTTACAGAATGACGATCATTTGGTTCTTAGCATTTTAAAGGAATCCCATCTTTCTCTTTGTCTTGCTCTTAACTTATACTAGGTGAGTACCTGCACTACGTGCGGACTTTCACATTATATTTCATAATTCATAAGTATTTAAATGTAAAAGTTTAGTTATTTTTTGTGAATGACAGGAAGACAAAACTCCCATTGTAAGAAAACATTATAAATTTTGTCAAATGCGAGTTTACCCTGATCCTTAGCTCTATAAGTCCACTTTTTTTGCATTTCCATTTAAATTCTTAACAAAAAAAAAACTGTTCTTAATAAACCTTATTTTTTTAGAATTTGTTTTTCATTTCTGCTAACCTTTAAACCAAGAAAAGAAGATGAGAAAATGCAAGTCAGATTGGAGTACCGCTTCTAAAATCCATGATCATGATCGGGCTCTCGTTTTGTTTGAACAAATATGCTAGCAGTTTATAGTAAATAGACAAATATAACCAAACCTTGATAAGCCTTAATTTTTTGAAACATAGTTGTAAAAGAATTCCCTTCTTTAATTTTTCATCGTGCTCACTTTTGCAAAAACAACCAAAATAATATGTACTCCATCACTCAAGAACCCCAAAGAACCATGGGAAGGCGTAAATAGTTGGAACAAATATCATGATCTTTTAGCTCAATTGAGTCTAAAGACGCTCTGCAATAAGCTCTTACACAAGACTGAACACAAACAAGAGCTTGCATACACCTAGGTGGGACGGCTTCTTGTTTCCTATCTTCTCTGCAACAGAATTGCTTGACTTGTCACAACAGCTTTCAATACTCTAAACACTAATCCTGCCAAAGGAAAAAAGAACTAACACAAAACTTTTAGTTGCTAGAATCAGAGTCAAAACACCTACAATTTTCACCTCCGTTGTTCATCATCAAGAGAGAAAATGGATTCAATGTCGGAGTCATCGATATCTTCGATTTGGGCCAAATATCCGAGTAGGTTGTCTCTCTTCTTCTTGTTTGGGCATCAAATGCAAACAAAAGAAGTGTGGATGCTCAAAAAATCACAGAAAAGAAAGAAGGTTCAAGAAGAAATGGCAGAAGAAGTATCCTCAATTGCAGTCTTGCAAGTTGCCTTCCTGACTCTAGCAAAACTTGCAGTCCAAGAGTTGCTATCACGGAAACAAACACAATAATGTCCTGTAAATTTAAAGTGTGCATGCATTATCAATTCTATTTTCTTGTCGACAAGTTCGTAGAAAAAACTGGTCAGAGGAATTAGAATAAAAACCAAACAAAGAAGTTAATAGGAAAAAAAATAGAAGAAGCATACCACATGTTGCATTCGACGCTTTCTGATTGGATAGTGAAACTGATTAGTATCTCATGGTATTAGCCGTAAACCAAAGAATAAAACCAGACAAGTGATCTAAGAGAGAGCCTAAAGTTGAAGCAATCACAACCATGGATCTACTCTCCATAGAGGCATAAACTTTTGACACAAAAAGCACCAAATTTGTTGTGTTTAGTATGTGAACTGCCAATCTCTCACTCATTGCAAGCTTGTTCATTTCTTTCTGTTGAGACCAAAAAGATTGAAGATTCATCTCAAAGTGACATACATAAGAAAAAACTAAAGAAAAATAGTAGAGGCCAAACCTCAGTTGGAACACCAGATGCCAAACCAGTTTCATGGATAGTCTCCATCTCATCGAAACCTTCGAGGAGCCTCTCTTGCTTCTTGTATTATTCAGAGACTCTACGTTCCTTTCATGCAATAAGACAACAATGAAGAGTGTTAAAACCCTTTATCAAGATTTAACAATGTGCTAGTCGACCTTGATGGGTTACACAGTTTTTCAATACCTCTAAAACGCCAGAAAACCTCCGTACCTAGATAGAGAGAATCTGATTCATCATGCATATAACTTAAAAAAACCAAAAATATGGGCATATGCAAACTTGAAAAGAGAATCTTAAGATTCCATCAAAAGCTTAACAACTTTCAATCAACAAAAATAATAATTTAATACTCTTTTGAATCAAATCAATAGAAAGGGTTTAAACAGATAGAATCGAATCATTCACTCTAAATTTTTCCAGAAGACTAAAAATACGATTTAGGTTAATTTCTAAATTTATTTTACAAACAAGTTTCAAAAATTGCACATTTGCATAATCACCTTTTTTTTTGTTTTCATACATGCGATTAAAGTTTTATCACAATACACAAGTCATGGTCGATGATCATGTTACATACACGTCTATACACATCGACACTTTACGGATCGAGCGATCACAAAACAGAAAAAAACATGATCGAAAGGGAGAAAGTGTTGGGCTCAAACTCTTAACAGAAAGAGAAAATATAAAGAACAGACGAATTGACGAACGTACAAGTTTCATGGCTTTTTGGGACTCGAATCGACACCAACGACAACTCAAATGTTTCCTTGCTTTAGAAAATCCTCCATAATCGATGCCAAACAGAGTTGCGATTAATCTACTCTCCAGATTGGTTTGTATTTAAGTGGAGATGATGAAGATCATAAAAGGGATTTATTGATTGGGGTTGGGTGTACAGCTTTATACGTTCAGAACTAAGATGTGGTTATTAACTTGAAGAGGAAGATGAAGTGAATCGGCGAGGAAAATCAGAGAGACATTTGTGAGTTAAACAGAGAAAACTACATTTAGGCCCACTTACCGTTTCCACTTCTGTGACTTTAGATTTAGCTTCTATTGGCACACATTACGTCATTTCTCTGACTTTGTCCGACGGAGATCACACCATCAGATCATTTTGAAGATACTCTCTTACAGGCGAACTCCTGCAGGAGTGAAAATTTATTTTTTAACAACTTTCAGTAAAAAAATTTAGTTAAATGATCCAGGGGAAAAAATGTTTAGATTGAATAAATTTGATTTAGCCCCTACAGTGGTAGATACATGACCGTTGTTTTTTCGTCTGTCGAATCCAATAGAGAGATGCTTGCTTAACCGGATCATCAGCTGTTTAACTGATCACGAAACAGAACTTGATTTTATGTGGGAGCCTCGACTTCGGATTTGTTTGTATCGATCTATGAGCTGTTTTCAATTTCGTTCTGACGTGTCTTGGCTTACTGAATTTTGGAGCTGGGATACCAAAATGACAGAAATATGTTATGTTTGGTGTACGTCGCTTTTCTTATCGTTGTTTTGGAGTTTTTTTTTAAAGCGTTGAGAAAAAGAGAGCGACGATTCTATTTCTTAGTTCCATATATGTTATCTTTAATTACTTAATTATCATTTACTGCTGATTTTATAAAGTACACATGGCGAGCTATTAGATGCTGACATGTCAAGTAGATGGAGAGAGTTAGTCTCCTTTTATATATATGATTTACCATTAAATGTTCTTGGAATAAAGTAAATCAAGCGTTTGAGCTGGCGTGAGATCACCTTCATTCAAAACATAAACCACAAATACACAGTTAATTCTCAACTTTTTGCTATGTTGAATTATATATTCTTATAAAATAGATCACTAATAACAACCAAATTAATCAGTAACATTTGTGATATTTCAACCAAAATTTACAAACAACAAAAGAGCATATATCCAAAATAAGTCAAACTGCAACTGCAAACTTCACTTGGCTACGCATCTCTATCGTTAGAATATAGAATAATTTGACCTTTTTTTCCTTTGTGGATTTCATTTTTGAAGAGACAGTAACAAAGCTTTGCGCTTTATATGCAGATGATCAAATGAAGCAAGATCCATGTATAAGAGGAACATAGAGATTTAAATTTGACCATACATCTTGAAGTAACAAAACGGGATAATAGAACATAGTAAGTGTGAGATTACAATCTTAAAAATATAATGTTCTTTACTGCTGTGAATTTCTTCAATTGGAAAAAAAAATGTAAAAAGAATTTAGCAATCGTAAACTCTTATGAATAAACTATTATTCTAATTGTGCTTGTGTACCATATATAATTTTAACATAAATAATCTAAGGTTTTTGAAGTATAATATTTACTAAAACATATTTAAATATATCACAATATAAAAACAAATCTAACATTTGTAAAAAGTTCAACATATACAAAAACATAAAATAATAACAAACAAATACAAAGATTAATTATACGGTATATTTTTTTTGTTGTAAAAGTAAGATATAAAAATTATTTATTAGTGTATGCATATATAAAATAATAAAATTAAAATATAACCAAATGTAAAATACAATATCTGAAGAACCTTTTACACTTTTACCATAAAAACATATTAAAACAAAAGCAACATGCAGCGTAAACTACTTGTTATATTCACTTTATGCATGTTGTTCTCTAAAAACCACTTGATGTCAAATAATTTTTTAAAAAATAAAGAGGATAGTTTTTTTTTTCCAGTTTTTGTAGATTTTGAATTATTAAACAAATTAAAAATTCATTTATCATTATCAAAAAAAATTAAAATCATTGTGTGTATAGTTGTTTTAATTTGATTGGTTGTCTTTTTTAAATGATGTGGCATGCTGGAAATCTGATGTGGCAAACTGGTGAGGTGTATTTAATGAGGTGTCAACGTTAGAAGAGCCCAAAATGCTGATGTGTCAGACTTGGAGAGATTCTTAGTGTTATTATTGTATTGATAAGATTTTACAAGCTATTTTATAAGGTTTTACAAGTTATAAAGTTTTACAAGCTTTTTATAAGGTTTTACAAGTTATAAATACATTATAAAACCTTATACGTGCCTTGTAAAACCTTTTAAAATACATTGTAAAACCTTACAAAACACTTGTAAATACTCTGTAAAACCTTTAAAATACCTCGTAAATTTTTTCCGCAAAAACAATTTCGCCAAAAAAATTGCGGAATCACTTTTCCCGTAAAAAATATTTTTGGCGGGAAAAAATTTTACGGGAAAATTTTACAAGGTATTTTAAAGGTTTTACAAGTTTTTACAAGTGTTTTGGCGAGAAAATTGCGGGATCACTTTTCCCGCCAAAAAATATTTTGTATTTTGTGGACCTAATTTTGTTTCAAATAAAGGTAAAATGGTCATTAAAAATTAAAAGAGGGCAAACTTAAAAATGAACTCTCAAAGGAGGCATTTTTGAAAAGAGGTATTGAAAAATAGGCATTTTTAACAATTTCTCATTAAAGAATAGAACAATTTTTGGGTTCACCTCTAGGGGTGAACCTCTATTATTCACTAGCCAATCAAAATTTACCACATAATTTAATTAGATAAATAAAAATAATTAATATTATCTATACAAAATAATTCATTAAACCCTCTCAATTGAATTAATTATACAATCTAAACTGTAACATTTCTTTTATAAACCCACACCGCCATATAATTTCATGTCATTGTAAAATCTAAACCCTAACCACTATTTTATAAATCTAAACCGACATATAATTTTATTTAATTATAAAAGCTAAACCCTTACCACTCTTTTATAAATCCAAATTAAACCGACATAATATTTTGTTTAATTGTAAAATCTGAACCCTAAACCTCATCTATAAACCCAAATCGACATAGAATTTTGTTTTATTGTAAAATCTTAACTCTAATCACTCTTTTATAAACCTATACCGACATATAACTTTGTTTAATTGTAAAATCTAAACCCTAATCCATATTTGTAAACCCAAACCAACATATAATTTTGTTTAATTGTAAATCTAAACCCTAATCCCTTTTTTATAAACCGAAACCGACATATAATTTTGTTTAATTGTAAAAATCTAAACCCTAATTAAATTTATAAACCCAAACCGATAAATAATTTTGGGTGAACCCAATAATTTTTCTTTAATGAATCTATTTGTTTATTTATTTAGATAATATTAATTGTTTTAATTTATTTAATTAGATGATATGGCAAATTCTAATTAGTTAATTAAGAGAGATGAATGAAAGAGGTTCAAATTGTTCGAATGAATGGGCTATTGATGAGTTTTGTCGACTAAAATAATGTTAAAAAAATACCCAAAAGAAAGATAGTATGTAGACAAAATATATCTTTTTTTGTATCATAGACAAAATATATCTTGCTCCAACAAGAGATCTTAAAAACAATTGCTCCACACTAGAAACTAGGGCTGGACAAAAAACTGGAACCTACCCGAAAAATTCGATATGAACCCAAACCGACTCGAAAAATTTGACCCGAACCCAAAATTTAGATTTACGCTATAGGGTCCTAAACTCATATATCCGAAAACCCGAACCTGAAAATACCCTAATGTTTTATTCGAAAATCCGAAATTTAATCCGAAATTTGAATTTTTACCTGAAAATCCGAATATTTACCCGAAAACCCGGGTATTTATCCAAAAATCCAGGTATTTACCCAAAAACCAGAAAATTTATCCGAACATTTATGTAGCGGGTATTTAGCGGTTATGTAAATCTATACCCGAACCTGAAAAGATCCGAACTCACACTGAACCGATATTTTTTATTTGCCCTATTGAATATTAAACTCCTCTTCCCGAAAGACCCATACCCGATCGGGTTTTATTCGATCGGGTTCTACCCGAACCTGACCCGCATACCCAAATGTCCAGCCCTACTAGCTAGAAACCACCACAAGCACATACTATGAAAATATAATGTTGCTCAAATAATATACTTATTGGACCATGGACCTAAAGCATCTAAATGCTATAACGGAGTAACGGTCATGAAGATGCATGTAGTTGTTTTCAACTCGTTTTAGATCTTATATTCTTATACGAAAACATGGAAGAAAAGCTAACAATTAATCATGTTTATGTTGTTGTTTGCTGTTTGCAATGAATGAGGAAGACAAATAAAAAGAAGGGTTAATTAAAAAAGTTCGATGAGCCTAAGACTTTGATAAATCTAGCCACAACAACAGTAAAACCCAAGTACCAAGTAAAGTTATATAAAACTAATTACCGCATGCATTAATTTCTATAAGATGTATAAAATTTAACTGTTAAATGTATGGATATGAATATGAATGCGTCATGTTCAAACTCAGTTACATTATGCAATGACCCTTCAACTTGTAATGTAGTACAAGGAAAAATGTAGACAAACTATATAACGCTCGAAAATCATACATAACAATATCAGTTTTACATTGATTTTAGCGAAAGATTAAACACTTCACTTTATAAATTGACTGTAACAATTGGACCGCGCGACCATTTAACAATACAAATGACACCATACAGAATACGACGAACCATATAAACACAAACCACTCATATACACCCAATTATTATCATTACGTACAAAATAAAATTCATCGAAAAAATGAACTCTAAAACACACAGTAAAATTAATCAACGCAGAACAATGATAGTTAAACTCGAGGACTCGATCTCATCAGTATCTCACCACGTCGCGATTTACTCATCATCATGATCATCATAATGTTTACTGTCCGGAGAAGGTGGAGGATGTGGCCGATGAAACTTGGGCCGACGATGACGTTTTCCAGGCTGTGACGATGGAGCAGCATAACCACACATACCAAACTCACAAGACGCCCCGGATTCACACTCATTCCCGCATTGTCCACAATTAGACGGATCATTGTTCGTGTCCACACAATCTCCATCGCAGCACGACAATGCGAACCTACAACTCCGGAAACAGAACCGACAATGGTTTGGATCGGACAAGACATCAACGCATTGGTTACGACAACATCTCATTCGACCCATTGGCGGTCCGGACCGTTTGCAAATCCATGGTTTACACATCGGTGGCTTTGGCCTACCCCAATTTGTTGTTGCTGCTGCTTTGGTGTGGCTCTTAAGCCATGAAGAGGTTGTATTAAGTTGGTTATTATGACCGATAACTTGATGAAGAAGAGAGTTTAAGATGAAGAAGATTAAGGCACAAAATGTCAGCTTAATGGTCATCATTGAGATGACTTTGTGATAATGAGGTTAGTTATTTAGATCATTGATTGAGATGTGTAATTAATGAGAGGTTTATATAAGTTTGAAGAGAGAGAAAGATTTAGGGAATGTTCATGATTTTCTTGCATGGATGGTGATGTTATATAATGCATGTTGCGTTCATCTTTTTATTCATTAATATGACCCTTTAAAATTTATTAATCTTCTAAATAATTTATGTTTGGACCGCGAGGAGTACATTTATATTAAATTATTAATTAGTGTGAAGAAAAGAAAAGAAAAGAAAAGGGTATCACATGGCAATGTAGTTGGAAGAACAAATTAAAAGTGGGTTAACAAAGCCCACATGAATTTTGCTAAGTTTTATTTTCTTTGGGGGTTACAAAAGGTTGTTAAGAAAATATTGGGATTACATTTCCTTTTTATTTTCACTTTGGTCTGTCCTAAATGATGGCATGCGAACATATATTCGTATGGAGTTATTTATGGTCTTAGTAATATTTTATAAAGTTAACAAAAAAAAATATTAAACAAGATATGGACAGACTCGAATCTCCTTGAGCACAATTGCGCAAACCTTACAAGCGTACCGAGAGGAGTTCGACCTAATTTTCCTATGTGATCCATATCAAGTTGCAGATCGCATAGCAAAACATTTTTTTGGTTCTCTCGAAATTATTGTATTTAATGAATGAGAAAAACCCACAAATTTTTTCGCTTAGTGCTTTCATTTTAAGGAAAATAAACAAGAATAAGTCCCTTATAACTCATGAATATAACTATATAAGAGTGTGTATGCAATGAAATTTCAGGTCAAGAAGAAATTAAAAAGAAAGAAAGCAAAACAAACCACAAGTGAGAGTACGATTATATGGTATATGGTATATGCCTTGTTTAAAAAATCGGTAGACGCTAGTCGGGCGTTTGGTATGGCCTAGCGATTAATCGGAAAATCGGATTAAAATCGGGGATTAATCGGAGATTAGTTTTAGGGTTATTTTAATATTTTAAAAATATATTAATCTTATATTGTTTTCAAAATTGTAGTAAACACATAAAAATATATTTTAAGGCAAATTTTTATGATTTTTTTATAAAAAATTATGACTTTTGTTAAAAATTTAAACATAAATTATTGTAATACATCACAAACTTCTAATTCAAATGTTTAAATAACAAAAAAAAAGAGTTGTTTTATACTTGCAATAAAAAAATAATCGGGATATGTAAGAATAGGCGGAAAATAATCGGATTAGGTGGGAATTAATCGGATTAGGCGGAGAGTAATCGGGTGACTGATTTTTTAAGGGATTAGTCATTAATCGAAGCGGAGAGGGTGGGCCTAACGATTAAGCGGAGAGTAATCGGGGTAGGCGGAGATTTTTAGAACAGGGGGTATATGCTATAATTGGGCCAAAAGGCCCGTAACGTAAAAGGCTTATTTTCGAGTATCTTTGTTCATAAAGTGAATTAAGCCTGGACAAATAAACCGAACCGAAACTGAAACAAAAAAACCAAATCGAACAGAATTAAAAATTAAAAAATAACCGAATAGATAGTAAATTTAATAACCGAAATAACCGTAACCAAATTGGTACCGAACCGAAATATTTCAGGTAATCGAAATACCCGAAATACAATTATATTTTCAAAATAATTAATTATTTATAGACCAAATAATCAAAAATACTTGAAAAATATATAAAAATAGATAAAATACTCTTAACCGACATACATCCAAAAATATCCGAAAAATACTCAAAATAACTGAAATATCCAAAAATACCCTAAGCAAAATAACCGAATAGATACTAAATTTTAAAACCGAAAAAACCAGAACCGAACCGAAACCGAACCAAAATTTTAAAATATCCGAATGGATCCAAAATTTTAGAACCGAAAGAACCGAAACCGAATGGACCCAACCGATAACCGAAAGCCCATGCCTAAAGTGAATGGCTCAAGAATATACTATTTTAAAGCTTTGAATGGAGATATTGCGCACAAAACGGTCTAATTTGTCACTAGTTTAGTCCATTTTATTTTTGGAGCAGACAATAATCCGCCACTTACCAAATTTATTTGTATATAAAAGCGGTCTATAGTTGGCATGCGACGGATTTCTTCTATATTTTTAGACTGTACCACTACGGCACTATGACTATGATTTTTAAATAATAAATAAAAAGCGATTTAATCCACAAATGGATTTGTCCGTCCCAACCGCCATAACCATTCGAACTCCGTCCATTTACTTTTTCTGCTTCTCTTTCCTAGTCCTCAACAACCACTGTTCTGCGTTTAGAAAACTATAGCCAGTAGTTTGTAATTTTTTTTTTAATTAAGTTTTTTGATTGAAAGAAATAGTAAGAAATAAATCAAAGAATTAACTACTACGAGGAAAGTAATTTTTATGTGTTTGCCAACATTTGCACTAATTAGAGAGAGGAAGAAATAATCAACTAATTTGGTTAAACATTATCGGTTCAATTTTAACCAAACAATGGATTTAATGTGATACATAATTAGGTGGTAGTACACATTTAATATGTATACTTATTCGGTCGGATTAAGACAACTGACAAATGATTTTGATTTATGAGGTGAGAAATTGAGGAACAAATTGAATAGTCCATCGATGTCGCAATTGATGATATACATGTTTGTGGTTTGTATTGTTTTTGGTGTTTATGTGTTTGCTATTAATTACGTTTATATGTTATCATCAGTGTGCGTTTCTGTTGAATATGCATGCTTTTCCTTTTCTTGCAAATTGTAGTTACAAATGCAAAAACGAAAAAAAATTATTTCTATTTCTAAATTGTCTTTTAGAAATTTTTAAATATTTGATAAAAAAAATATTCACACAATTTTGGTAAGAAGTACGAGATGTTTTCATTGAAGAGATTATAATTTTCAAAAATGTTAAAATAGATGAAACAATTTTGATATAAGTAAAATATCAAATAGATCTACAAGACTACAACAGTTTTGAGCCGTGTTTAAAAAATCGCTAGACGCTAGTCGGACGGTGAGGGTGCACCTAGCGCCTAGTAAGAAAATCGGGGATTACACGGGGATTAATCGGGGATTAGTTTTAGCGCTATTTAATGTTTTAAAAACATATTAATCCATTATAATTAAGAAATTTATATAATATTATTTTAAAAATTGTATTAAACACATGAAAACAAGATTTTAATTTCAAATTTATGATTTTTATACAAATTACGAACATAAGTAGGACGTTTTGAATTTTAGATTAAAAAAAAAAAAAAAAAAAAAAAAAAAAAAAAAATTGGACTAGGCGCCGTCTAGTCGGGCTCCTCCGATCAGCGCCTAGGCGGCTAGACGGCCGATTTTTAGAACAAGGGTTTTGAGTAAAGTAATAGTAAACACGTACAAAATTACAAAAAACTGCAGATCTATAGATTTCAGCAAAATAAATATAAGAAAAGGTTTACTATAACTGTCGCATGCAGATTGCTGATCAACAAATAAAGCCAAGATGTTCTGTGCAGGACCTAAATCTGTATATCAATTTGGTATTTTTAGTTTTCCTAATTAAAAAAAAAATCTAATTTATCGAGGCTGTTAAATATAATTACATATATTTGTGTCAAAAATGACAAATAATTATCTAGTTGGTAATAACGTATACTAGTGCGAAAGTCTCTAGTACGTGGAAACGAGTCGAGTGATATAACATGGATTAGGGTTAGAACTTACAAGCAAAATGAAACAATTAGAAAATAATGACAATTAATGAGACACATCAAGAACAAGGAATAGCATGGGAAGTACCCAAAGATGGCACATTTAAAGAGGCTGACCCAATTAATCAACTATTGTTTGCAACTTTGCATGTCCATTATCATATTAATATACAAATACGAAAATATACTATAATCCCTTAATTAAAAGTTTGATGCGCCAGGTAATTAATAAAACACGCTCCCCTTTTTTGGGCTCTAGACTCTCTTATTCTAAAAGAGGTTTCATGTCTTCTAGAATATAGAGCTTCTTTGTTAAAACACGTTGCATCTGTCTGATTTTATCCGATTTAAGCCTTTTCTCGACCTAATTTTCCAAATCTTTCAGAAAATTAGGTTCTTTCTTGCTGTTCTTCCTTCTAAACTTGAGTCTGTGATTTAGTTTGGAAAATTTTCAGCGAGATTTCGTTTGAGCTGCTTGTAGTTTCTCGATGCTTGTAGTTTCTCGATTACGGGGTATAGAATTCCTAGGCTTGCTTGGTGAGTTCTTGTCTCCGGTCTGACGAATCTACGGTGATTTCTCTTGGTTGTTGGCCTCTCGTTTGGGTCAAGCTTCGGTTCTGTTTTCGTAAGCTGTTTGGTTGTAGATCTGCTCCGCTAAGTCACAGTTGTTGGTTGGTTTTTTGGCTTTGGTTTTAAGATCAGTTTTTGGTTCTGTGAAAGTGAGATGACGGCTGCAATGGATAAAGCTCTTATGGCAATGTTTCTTGAAGAAGAAGATGTTCCTTTCATCATGCCAGATCTACCTGAGTTCAGCTCGTGTGAACGAAATGTTCTCAGTCTGATTGGTAGGATTTTAAACCCTGATTGTCAAACTGTTTCAGGTGTGGTTCACAATATGCCAAGGAAATGGCAAAAATCTGCTCGTGGGGTGGCTTTGTCTAAGGAAAGATTTCAATTCATTTTCAAGAATGAATACGACCTAGAGGAAGTTTTGCAGAAAGGATTTCAAACATATAATGAATGGGCAATTGTTATTTGAGCGTTGGTCTGAAATTCCACCTCCAGACTCGCTTCAATTTACTCATATATGGGTCCAAATTCGTAATATCCCTGTAAATTACTACACGGAGTTAGCTATCTCGTCGTTGGGAGAAATTGTTGGTCAAGTGGTTCAAGTGGCTTTTGATCCAACGAGGGTTCAATCTGAGGACCATGTTAGAATTCAAGTCAAATTTGATGTCTCCAAGCCTTTCAGAAAATCTAAGATTATCGGGCTTCCACATAATCAGTCATCAGAGATTTTCTTTTTCTATGAAAGAGTTCAGAAACGCTGTTACAACTGCCAAAGATTATCTCATGAAAAAGAGGTATGTCCTATCTTGGTTAATGCCCGACAAGCTGCAGCTATTGATAGAAGACTTGGGAACAAGGTACCAAAACCTGTGGCTCCAAGAATATTATCTGTGAATGATCCTTTATTTGGTGTGTTGCGGGAGGATCAAGTTGGGCCATATCCGGTTTCGGGTAGGCCAAAGATTGCTCATGATGTCTTAGAGGGGATGAGGCAGTATTTGTTGGTGGCAAATGGTGAGGATAGAAAAATCAAAGAAGACAGAGTTAGGAAATCAGTTAAGGAAGCTGAAAGCTCTCCTTTGACTCAGAAGACTGTTCTTAGTTTGGAACCTGCTCGAATCATTACTCATGATCTGGAGAAAGGTAAAGGTCTTGTTTTTGGTTATTCGTCTGATGATTCCACTACTAAAACTGATCCAGGCTTCAATGCTACAATGGCTTCAAGGGGTTCAGCGTTGCAAATTGGTGGTGGCATTAGGGGATTATCCCAGAACTGCAGTATTTATTCTGATGGAGGTTCAGGTGAAGGATGTGCTGAATCTAATCAGTTTCTTGTATCTGATAAGAGCTATTTGATTGGAGTTTCCCATGCTGGGCCTTCCTTGGGTTTACTAAAGTTGACAAAATCAAGGAAAATAAACACCAAGCATTCAAGGAAAGCAAAGGGTAAATGTGAAGATATTTGTCCTGAAGATGTGGTGAAGAAACAAGGATCTATTGCAGGGACAGTTGAAAAGAGAAAGGCAAAAGATGATCTGGAAGGTGTCTCCAGTACTGTAAGGGTAAAAACACCATTGATGGTCCCAAAGGAGGGACTGTCCAAAATCTGATGAGCATATTAAGCTGGAATTGTCAGGGAATGGGGCGGCCTCAAGACTTGACAATTCCTCGCCTCATGGAACTGCGTAAAAAACATTTTCCGGAGGTGCTGTTCTTAATGGAGACTATGAATTGCAAGAATGTTATTGTAGATATTCAAGTTTGGTTGGGGTATGATCATGTATATACAGTTGATCCGGTTGCTACCTGTGGTCAGTGTTCAAGAAAGCGCTAGGCGCTAAGCGGGCGGTGACCCAGTGCCTAGCGCCTAGAACGCCTAATCGGGGCTTAGACGATTTTTAGGCGGTTTAGACGTTTATAACATAAAACATTATAAATATAATATTATATATAAAAGTTATATAAATCTTAAAATTATGAAATTATAAACAAAAACTAGATAAAACATTTATTTATATTTATATTAAACAATATATGAATATTTATAACTATATATATATATAAATAAAACTCTAATTAAAATTAAAAAAATACATTAAATAAGATTTATGTAATTTTAGGCGGTCAAGGCGGTTATCTAGGCGTCGCATGAGAGCCTAGCGTCTAGTCGGGGCCTAGGCGACCGCCTAGACCGCTTTTTAGAACACTGCCTGTGGTGGCTTAGCTTTATTTTGGAAAAACAATGTGGATATTGAGATCAAGTTCGTAGATAAGAATGTGTTGGACCTGTTTGTACAGTTAGGGTCTAATAATTTCTTTGTTTCCTGTGTGTATGGCAACCCAAATGCTAGTATGAGACAATAGGTGTGGGAGAGATTAACTAGGATTAGGGCTTCAAGGAAGGAGAGCTGGTGTATGGTTGGAGATTTCAACGAGATACTTAATAATTCTGAGAAAATTGGAGGACCTAGGAGGTGTGAGTCTTCTTTTAAACCTTTCTCTACTATGCTTAGTGATTGTGGGATGACTGAACTGGCAAGCTCTGGGAACAGCTTTACTTGGGGTGGTAGAAGGCAAAAGTTGTGGATTCAATGCAAATTGGATAGAGGTTTTGGTAACAAAAGTTGGATGGGTATGTTCCCTGCTTCGAATCAAGGCTTCCTGGTTAAAAGAGGATCAGACCACAGACCAGTTTTGGTGAATCTGGTTTCATCTCAAGCCTCTTATAAAGGGTCTTTCAGGTTTGATAAGCGTATGCTCCATAAGCCTTTGGTGAAAGAAGCGATTACCATTGCTTGGAACTCCTCTGTTAACTCTGCTGATGATGTTGTCTCTACTCATTTGAGGAAGTGTAGGAAAGCACTGAGCAAGTGGAAGAAGGAAAATGACTTGAACTCTAAGGTCAAAATTACTGCTCTTGAGAATGATTTAGAATTTATCCAATCTGCAGCTTGCCCTTCCTCTATCAGGATTAATCAATTGAAGAACAGCCTTGTAGAAGCTTATAGAGAGGAGGAAAGTCATTGGCAACAGAAGAGTATTGCTACTTGGCTTCATGCGGGAGACAAAAATACTAAGTATTTTCATGCATCCGTGAAGAACACAAGATCAAAGAATGGCCTTTCTAAGTTGCTAGATGATAATGGGATTATGCATAAGTCAGAAGCTTCTAAAGGTGATGGCTGCCTCTTACTTTCAAAAGCTGTTTTCCTCTTCTGATCCTTCCAACTCCCAAGATCTCCTAGTTGGTTTTGCGCCTCGAGTAAATGATGAGATGAATGAGATGTTGATTGGGAAGCTTTCTAGGGAAGAGGTAAAGAATGCAGGTTTTTCCATCAAGGCTTCAAGTGCCCCTGGTTCGGATGGAATGACTGGACTGTTTTTTCAACAGTACTGGGATATAATTGGGAGTCAAATTGTTAAAGAGGTCACTGGTTTCTTTGAGGATGGTGTTTTTCAAAAGAGTGGAACTTCACGCAACTGTGTCTAATTCCATAGAAGATTAACTCGCCTTTGATGAGTGATTTGAGGCCTATTAGCCTTTGTTCAGTGATGTACAAAGTCGTATCCAAGATCATGGTTTCTCGTCTCAAGCCTCTCCTTGATGGGATCATTTCACCGAATCAGTCTGCATTTGTTCCTGGTAGACTCATATCTGATAATATCCTGATTGCACATGAAGCTGTACATGCTCTGAGGACTCATCCGGCGACTTCTAAGGGATTTATGGCGGTTAAAACGGATATGTCCAAAGCTTATGATAGAATGGAATGGAGCTACTTAAAAGATCTTCTCTTCGCTTTACGCTTCTGTCAAAATGGGTTGATTTAGTCATGTACTGTGTAACTTCGGTGACTTATACTGTTTTGATCAATGGGTAGCCTTTTGGTTTGATTAACCCAAAAAGGGGTTTAAGACAGGGTGACCCCTTATCACCATCCTTGTTTGTCTTATGTGCTGAAGGTCTAACTCACCTGCTAAACAAAGCTGAACAGGCCGGAATTATTAATGGACTTCAGTTCTCTGTTGATGGCCCTGCAATTCACCATCTTTTATTTGCGGATGACAGCTTGTTTATATTCAAAGCGAAGGAAGATCAATGTGAAGTTGTCCAAAACATCCTCTCTTCATATGGTAAGGTCACAGGCCAACTCATTAATCTTGATAAATCTTCCATTACCTTTGGGATTAATGTTGATCAGCTGGATAAAGGGAAAATTCAAGAGAAATTGGGGATCTTCAGTGAAGGAGGAGCCGGTTCATATCTTGGTTTGCCTGAGTGCTTCAGTGGCTCCAAAGTCGATTTGTTGGCCTACATACATGACAAAATGAAAGCTAGAATGTCTGGTTGGTTTGCAAAAACCCTATCTCAAGGAGGTAAGGAAGTTTTGCTCAAAGCTGTTGCCATGTCAATGCCAGTATATGCTATGTCCTGCTTTAAGCTGCCAAAAACCTCTTGTGATAAGCTCTCTGCGGCTATGGCTACCTTCTGGTGGGACTCTACTGAAGACAAAAGGAAGATGCATTGGATAGGCTGGGACAAGTTGTGTCTTCCCAAACATGTGGGTGGTCTAGGGTTCAAAGATATCCAGGTCTTTAACCAGGCCTTGCTTGCCAAACAGGCCTGGAAAATCTTGCAGGATAAGGACAGTTTGTGTGCAAGAATTTTAAAGAGCAGATATTTTGAGGAAGGCACTTTCCTTCAAGCTGCTTTGGGAGATAGACCCTCCTTTGCTTGGAGAAGCATACTTCATGGTAGAGATCTCCTACATCTTGGTCTTAGAAAGATGATTGGTGATGGGGAAGATACTTTTGTTTGGACTGCTCGATGGATTTTGGATGGTGTTATGAGAGCCCCACTCATGAGAAACATCATTTTTGATTTGGATATGAAGGTAAAAGATCTGTTGGATCTAATTGCTGGTACTTGGGATTTGGAGTCTTTACAGGAGCATTTCTTCCCCAGAGATGTTGAATTGATCTTAAAAATCAAACCGGTCATCTCCTCTGAAGATTTTCACGTGTGGGAACATACTAAGAGTGGAGAATACTCGGTTAAATCTGGTTATTGGTTTGCTTTTCAAAGAGAAAAGGCTGATTTGATTTGTGAGTTTCAAATGCAGCCTTCCATCCAACTGATTAAAGACTTAATCTGGAAAAGTCTCACTCCCACCAAAATCAGGAACTTCATGTGGAAAGTTATTAGTGGTGCTGTCCCTGTGGTTGATAAAATGATGAGTCGTGGACTTAAAGTGGACTCAAGATGTCAGAGCTGCGGGCAGAAAGGTGAATCTTCAAATCATGTGTTATTTAACTGTACGGTAGCAAGACAGACTTGGGCTATGTCAAACTTTCCCTTTCCTGCTGAAGGTTTTGACTCTCATTCACTTTACCACAACTTCTTCTATCTCTTTGTTTCTGCCAAAAATAATATGATTCCTTTGGAGACTAGAAGATCTTTTCCATGGATTTTGTGGCAGCTTTGGAAAAATAGGAACCGGTTTTTCTTTGAAGGAAGAAGGTTTGTGATTACTGAAACGGTTGCTAAGATTAAAGAAGATGCTAATCAATGGTTTTATGCTCAAATGCTTGAGAACAGAGAGAACTTGTTGGAGCAGCCTGTTCCGGCTCCTGTTAAAGTGAAATGGGCTCCCCCTCCTCATGATTGGTTAAAATGTAATGTTGGATCATCATGGGACAGAACTGGAAGAATTGGAGGAGCTGCGTGGGTTCTTAGAAATGAGTTTGGAGATGTGCTGTCTCATGCTAGAAGATCATTTGCAGAGGTGAATAGCAAACTCGATGCTAGCATTGTTTGTTGGCAATGGGCTTTGGAGAGTATGAAAAGCCTAAATGTTGACAAGATAATTTTTGGTTCTGAGGACAAGGAACTCATAGGTGCTGTTTTAAGACCACCTGCTTGGCCCTCTTTTAAGTTTCAGGGCATTCTTTTGACTGATCTCTTAAGGAATTTTTTGGTTTGGAAACTGGTTGGTGAAGAAAGGAGCTCAAATCTTGGAGCCCATCTAATAGCCAGAAGTGTAACAAAAGAGGATCGCCGCCAATCGTACGTAGCAATCGGGTTTCCTCTATGGTTAAAACATCTTTTTGAAAAAGAAAGTAGTATTGCTTAGTGTAATACTCAATAGGGTTGATCTACAATGATTGTCTTTGATCCGTTACCCATTTTTGTATGATTGCTCGTAATTATGAAATATATATCAATCTTTCAGGGAAAAAAAAAAAAGTTTGATGCACCATCCAACGTGCATAACTTTGTTGATTTTTTTTCAATTTTGTCGATTTTATGTAAGTAGATAGATATTTGTGCATAAAATAAGGATTTACTGTATATATTATAACCATTTTAATATTACTCCCTCCGTTTCGTTTTAGTTGTCGTTTAAGGTTTTTTCACACAAATTAAAAAAGCATTAAATTTTCTGTTTTAATCTTTATTAATATATTTTACAAAAAATTTCATTGGCCAAAACATTAAAACTGTAGGGATAAAACTGGAATTTTCACCAAACATTTGCATTGAAAACCTAAAACGACAACTATTATGAAACAAAATTTAAATCTTAAAACGACAACTAAACTGAAACGGAGGGAGTAACATTTTCACATAAATTACAAAATAAAATATTATTTATATCCTAAAACATAAATTGCCTAATTAAGGTTATTAAAAAGTTAAATGTGTTATTACTATACAAATATAGCTCATAAGCATATTTAAAAAGCAAATCACCATTGTAAATTCGGGTCCCTTGTAGTTAGAAGGAAAAAAGTGAAATATAGATCATGCATGTGTAGGTGGGCTGATGAATCCAATGAGCCGACATCTTAACTTAGGATACCCTTTCATGTCTTCGTCGTCTCTTTGTTTGTTGTTTTCTAGTCAAAACCTTTTTTATATACAAAATACAAAAATAAATCGAGATCTAATTGACTTATAAAAAGCTTATGCATTGCATGTTCAAGACCATTTTTCTATAAATTTTTTAAAATGATAGGTTAACATCAGACAATACAATATCCATTCCACTCTTTTCATATTCTACATACAAATCTTTTAACTAAAAATAAAACACGTACACCAATAATTCATTTATTGAAACATTTTTGTTTTTTTTTTTTAAATAATTTTAAAATATTCTTTAATCATATATTCCCAACGTCTCTCTGCAACAACACGCACCTCCAGCTAGAGCTCTCTCCCTCCCCATGTAGTTTAGGGAAACGCTCTCCCACGCGCTAATACGCGCATACACTCCACTCTCTAATAATACGACGTCGTGTTTAGTCTTATACCGTTGACCAATACGCATGGGTTTTACAAATATACGTATTCATCTACTCATCTTCTCTCTCTCTCTCTCGCGTTTCAGTCACAAGACTCTCACAACAAAGCGATTTTTTGCTTCACGAACTCAAACCTCTCTCTCTCTTTCTCTCCGAGTCACGCATTTTCGTCTGTGATTCTCGAGCTCTTGTGGGTTCTCTCCGAGATTTTTGGTCGGTTCTTCACGTTTTTGAAAAGCTTTGTCTATGGCGGTGATTAAGTGATGAAAGTCACCGGAAAGCCGTATTCGACGGCGACATTACCGGCCTTTGAGTCGGATAAGAATCTCTTCTCTCACGGTCCAGATCTCAGAGCTATACAAAGAGCTACTACTGTCACTAAACGTCGAGCAAGGAACCCGAGTTTGACTCGTCAGCGAAGATCCGTTGCTTCTGGTGGCAGACGAAGCCGGCCGGAGACTCCGCTATTGAAATGGAAGGTGGAGGATCGTAATAAAGAGAGAAGCGGCGTTGTCGAAGACGATGATTACGAGGATGTTGGATGTAGTAATAATAACCAGGTTGCGAGGTCAGAGACTACTCGCCGCAAGGATCGGAGGAAAATCTCACGGCCTGTCTCTGTTAGGAAACTCGCCGCCGGGCTTTGGCGGTTGCAAGTTCCTGACGCTAGTTCCAGCGGCGGAGAAAGAAAGGGCAAAGACGGGTTAGGGTTTCAGGTACACTTTCAATTTTTTAATTTTTTGGAATCTTCTAGATTCTTGATATCCATTAGTTTTGGGGCATTTACTTAGAAATTGAATTGCTCTCATCTGCATTGTGAGAGAATAAGGTAGTTGTTATGGATGATCTCAATTTATTACCCAATTGGTGATTGCTTAACTTTGAAGTTGAAGTTTTTGACCACTGCTCTATCAAGTCCTTATCTCCTTTATTTGCATTATCAAACCTTTATGTTCCTTTCATGATTATCATCAATAAACCTACATATGTACAAGTCTTAGTCAGTCGATTGATGATTAGCATTCAATCATTTGGCGTTATCCGTTTAACTAGAGCTGTTTTGTTGATCTCATAGACTTGAATCATCTTTTGTTCAGATTTCTAATTATAACCATATATGCAATTAGAAAACCTTTTTAGTTTCCCAATGTCTAAGATTTAGTGAAAGATCTGATGAGTGCTCATATGGAGAAAGAAATTTATGTTCATTAGCTTTCTGTTTTAAGCAATCTTGTTGTTTCCTTGCAGGGAGGTGCTGGATACATGGGTGTTCCTTATCTTTATCACCATAGTGACAAACCTTCTGGTGGTCAAAGCAACAAGATAAGGCAGAACCCTAGCACTATTGCCACGACAAAAAATGGATTCTTGTGTAAGGTGTGTTGATCTTCTAAATCTTCTTAGTGTATATGATATTAGCTAAACAAGTAGATGTGTGTAGCATCAGACAGAAATACTTTGGATACCATGCATCCGTTGTCTATTTACTCTTCAAAGACTTAGAGCTTATTAGCATAATTGCAGTTGGAAATATGTTTTCAACCCTATAACTTTACCAATAAAGGGTATACACTATACTAATTGATAGGCGTATTTGATTGCAATTTTTTTGGTGTTATGATTTCTTTTCATTTTTAACCCGGTAAAAAATTATTTGAATGAAGTTTATTTTATTGAAGAGTTTGGAAATTTTCTCGTACTACCCCCGCCTGCAGAAAGGAAAAACTTAAATGAGATTGAGATTATGAATCTGTGACTTCAAGTTGGTTCTATGAGTCCTTGGTCAGTCTTACCTTTTTGGGCTATCGGTTTTCTAAAAGCTCTCATTATAACTCTTAACTTCGATATTCTTGTCCTAGTCCTTGAAGCTCCTTTTTGTTGTTGAACTTATGTTATGTAATCGGTTCTTTATGGTTTCTTGACCTCAATTCTTCTATTGCTTTCTTGTCAGCTCGAGCCTTCAATGCCATTTCCCCACTCGGCGATGGAGGGGGCGACAAAATGGGATCCTGTCTGCTTGGATACAATGGATGAAGTACACCAAATATATAGCAACATGAAGCGCATTGATCAGCAAGTGAATGCTGTATCATTGGTTTCTTCCCTTGAAGCAGAACTGGAGGAAGCACATGCTCGCATTGAAGATCTCGAGAGTGAGAAGCGATCTCATAAAAAGAAGCTTGAGCAGTTCTTGAGGAAAGTTAGCGAAGAGAGGGCTGCTTGGCGGAGCAGGGAGCACGAGAAGGTCCGGGCAATCATTGATGATATGAAAACTGATATGAACAGGGAGAAGAAAACCCGTCAGAGATTAGAAATTGTAAATCATAAACTAGTCAACGAGCTTGCAGATTCAAAGTTAGCTGTGAAGCGTTACATGCAAGACTACGAAAAGGAAAGGAAAGCCAGAGAATTGATTGAGGAAGTTTGCGACGAACTTGCAAAGGAAATAGGAGAAGATAAAGCTGAGATTGAAGCATTGAAGAGAGAATCCATGAGCCTAAGAGAAGAAGTAGACGATGAAAGAAGAATGCTGCAGATGGCTGAGGTCTGGCGTGAGGAACGTGTCCAAATGAAGCTTATTGATGCCAAAGTAGCACTTGAGGAAAGGTACTCACAAATGAATAAGCTTGTAGGAGATTTGGAATCTTTCCTTAGGTCAAGAGATATCGTGACAGATGTCAAAGAGGTGAGAGAGGCTGAGTTATTAAGAGAAACCGCTGCATCGGTTAATATCCAAGAAATCAAGGAATTTACATATGAGCCTGCAAACCCGGATGATATCTACGCGGTGTTTGAAGAAATGAATATCGGTGAAGCCCATGATAGAGAAATGGAGAAATCTGTTGCTTACAGTCCAACCAGCCACGGTTCTAAAATTCACACGGTAAGTCCAGATGCCAATTTGATGAACAAGAAAGGGAGACACTCAGATGCTTTTACTCACCAGAATGGAGACATAGAAGAAGATGATAGCGGTTGGGAAACAGTGAGCCACCTCGAAGAACAAGGATCGAGTTACTCACCAGATGGGAGCATTCCTTCTGTGAACAACAAGAATCACCATCACCGAGACAGCAACGCCTCGAGTGGTGGTACAGAGTCCCTAGGCAAAGTTTGGGATGAGACAATGACTCCAACCACAGAGATAAGCGAAGTGTGTTCCATTCCAAGACGGTCATCCAAAAAGGTTTCATCAATAGCAAAGCTTTGGAGATCATCAGGTGCAAGCAATGGAGATAGAGATAGCAATTACAAGGTAATATCAATGGAAGGTATGAATGGAGGAAGGGTTTCAAACGGGAGAAAATCAAGCGCGGGAATGGTTTCACCGGACAGAGTCTCGAGCAAAGGTGGATTCAGCCCGATGATGGATTTGGTTGGACAATGGAACTCTTCACCGGAATCTGCAAATCATCCTCATGTAAACCGAGGAGGAATGAAAGGTTGCATAGAATGGCCTAGAGGTGCACAGAAGAATAGTTTGAAGTCAAAACTCATTGAAGCACGGATCGAAAGCCAAAAGGTTCAGTTAAAGCATGTCCTTAAACAGAAGATTTAGGAGCCGAAACGGTTTTGGTCACAGCTGCGTGCGGTTCTCTAATCTTTCACCGGTGTCTGATTCTGTGTATGAAGTAATAATGTTCCGGGAAAGCAGTCGGAGCCAGCAAGCAGTTTGGACCGGATTTTAGATTTATGTATGTCATTTGGTCATTAGCAAGTAAGCAATGTGTACTCTAATATTATCTCATCATTATGGAAGAAAAACCTTTAGCAGATTAAGAGACGCTAATGTACCTTAGAGACTTGATCATCAATTTATATAAAGTATAGTTATTAGTTTCCTGCAAACTCACCAAATTTGCAAAGATGCACATGTTATGGCTCCAATTTGGATTATTGATATCACAAGAACCTGATTCGGTTAGACAATCTGGTAACGATTTAAGAAAATGACATAGGAAATAAATGAAAACAATACTATCCAACTACTCTGCACATATAGTGGAAATTTTTGTTTTTAACACAAAGAAAATGAATACAAAGAGGTTTAACTTTTTCATGACATTATTGGTGAGACAACAATGATCCTCCTCCTAAAGAGGATTTAACTAAAGAAAGATAACAACACAAGATAATTGCACAACAGACTGAACTTGAATAGTTGACACACAACATTAAAATTAAGCACATCATTTTCGTAATTTACTTTCTTGTTTCTTGGAATTGTATAAAAGAATCAAATCAATCATTCTCTTATTTGTATTCTTGAAAGTTGACATGACCAGTTGCTTGAGCATGTTCCACAGCTTCCTGTTTCAATTTCAAAATTCAAGCTCTGTGATCTATGAAATAATACCAAATGAAGAATTAAGAAGACAAAGCAAATGACCTTTTGTCCAATAACTCCAATTTGGCAAACACCGCAACGTAGAGTGAAGTTTGCAGTATCTGTGTAACTCCTTTTCCTGAAACAGATAAACCAAATCTCAGGGCTTAGTCTTGTTTCCTTAAGCCACATCTAACAAAACTATGGTTGACACTTATATACATTACCTTTGTTGGTCTTTTACTAGATTCAAAACAAGCCCTTCAATTGACCCGATGGATCTATCTTTACCAACTGGAAATATAGTCATATCAAAATCTTCCTCGGCTCCTTCAAATGGAGACAGCTGGAATATTGCAGCAAGGATATTATAAATAAGCCACCAGTTTTGGACCTTTGGTTAACAAGTTACTTTTTTCAATGGAGGATATATCAACTTACAGCGAGAGCATCGTAGTGAAGACCGTCATAGATCAGCATAACTCTTTCGTTGTAGTTTTTCGTCTGCAAAAGGGAACAGTCCTGTTTAATAAAGTTATTTTTCTTCAGAATTTGTATGTTTGAAGTGTGATGATTACCTGTCCATACAAGTCACATCGACTAGTTTGAATGTCGTAAGCTGCAATTTCTCGACCATAATAATCTGCTAATATCGACAGCTCAATCGCACCTACACAAAACAAAAGAAAATGGAAAGACATATCAATTCAAAATTACTAACCTTGCAAACATTATTAGCCATGAAAAATCGTGAACGGGGAGACATTTACCAACATATATCTATAACTAAATTCAGTTGAGAATCAATACTTAAATCAATTATGGAGAATCATGTTAAACAATATAGGCAAAAATACCTCCCCACTTCTCTGGATTGAGAATCCAAGCACAATATTCTTCATTGTGCTTCCCTAGAAATGCTTCATTATATTTCTCCTTGTTGCTTGCAACTGCTGCTGCTATCACCTTATCAAAATAGCACCACGCTAATGTTACTCGTGAAATTCACAAAGGGGTTACTTGAAATACACAATTCATGTGGTAACATTCCCCCAAGTAGAAGTACCTTTCGATTGTTTGGAATTGGATATTAACTATATCAAGATTGACTAAAGAACGGTATCAGTAACCTCTAAGCTTAAATACCTTATGAAGCTGATAAACTACAAAGCAAAAGAAGCTAAACAAACTTGAACAGATCAAAGAATGCTAATATAGATGAACAAACCTGTCTGAGCTCAGGAGATTTGTTTTTATCCTTGTCCATGACATAACTGTAGAAGAGAAACCTCAAAGAAAATCAAACACAAGCCTCAAAACATTTAGTAAAAACTTCTTCTTGACTCAAAAAGCTTATTAATTACCCGATTGCATTGAAGAGACAACTGTTGTCAGATGGTATAACTCTTCTCACAATGATTCCTTCCATGTTTTAATCTCAAACTATTTGCATTCCAAAAAAAACTCAATTAGTCCATAATTTATTTAAAAAACAAGGATGAGGAGGAGTCTTGATCTGATCTAATTCTCAGAATCGATAGGAACCAAATCAGATCCATAACCACAAGCATCATCATCATCAAAGCAACAGTAACGACAAAGTATACAATTTTTGCAAAATTAAGGTATAAAGATTGATTCTTGAGGATACCCAGATGAAAATGAACACCAAACGCGATGAAAGCAAAAAAAACTTGATATAGAACAAAGTTTGGTTCTTGGTTTTGAAGGAATAGAGAAACAAAAATCCAGAGATGTGAAGATAATTCCAGCCTAAAAGGAAAAAAAAATCCAAGATTGAAGAAAAGAATTTAAAATTGGATCCACCAAATAACCATGTGAATGAAAGGAAAATAAAGTTAGATAAGACAAAGAACTCACCGTTGGGCAAGAGATCTGATTCTTGGAATTCAAAAAAAAAAAAATCGTATTAGTGTTAAAAAAAATATATATATATGTAATTTTGGCGTTGGGACCAAGAAAAATAAATTTCATTTTTGTTCTTATAATCTCTTTTTTTTTTACTTTTTTGTTGGATGTTGTTAAATAAAATTTCTCTAAAATCTTTTCAAGTTGAGTTTACATGTATTTTGAAAAATTAGTATTCACTTTGCATTATTATATCATAATTAATCTTTAGTAAGTTTTGTTTGTGACATTTTTTTGTTCTTTTCATTTTTAATCTTTTATTCTTTGTTAACATCACTAAATTATGACTGAGCTATCCCATTATCGGTGGAGGCCATCAGACTATAGTGAGACATAACAGCAGAAGCATTCATATTTTACGTTCTTCTTTTACGTACGTACGTGTATCTGGTGTTGGTCTATAGGCTAACTTCAACGAAAAGTATGACGAGTAAATGAAGAAGTGGGGAGGTGGCATAACGGGATCCAAATCTCAATCCAAGACCAAGAAGCCAAAGAGAGTCTTCTTGTCTCTTTTGTTTTCATTAAAAACGAAGTATCGGATGATTTAATTTGAAGAGAGTTGTTTCCAATTGAATCAGTATGGTATTAATACAGTATTAGTTACTACTAATCTTTATAAGTGTTGCTGTTCAAAAGAATATAATACATTCTTTAATCTAATTCAAAACAAAAATCTCTTAAATTCCCTAAGAACATTGGATCCTAACACCAAACAGCATAAATTAACCCTCCTTTGATAACAAATTTCTGTAAATTATTTGGGGAATCAAATAATATAGGAGAACCCGCAGTAGCTAGGGATAACAACCTTTAACATTAATATTATCACAAGTCTTCGATTTCTCCTCAATACAAAGCTAAAACTAGCTAGGCCAACCAAACAAACTTAGATACTAACAGTTTCCCCGTCCTTAAACTCAATGTAATCATCGCTATTGTCATCTTGATCGAGATCACCAACAACACCTTCATTAAGACGGATATCCTTCGGAAGCTCACCATACACCTTGAGAAACCTTGCCTCATCAGGCATGAACTTGTGGATGACATCAGCTTTGTCATCTTGGTAGTCCCTCAGCCCAACAAGTATGATGTCACCGGCTGAGATCCAAACCTTCTTGTGCAAGGTACCACGGATATGGCAGAGACGTTTACTCCCGTCAACGCACGCAGCTTCACATCGGCCGTTGCCAAGCATACGAACAACTTGTGCATACATACTCTTGCCCGAATTCCTTATAGATAAGCTCGCGCTTGATATCGTCAGCTTCATTCTTTCCTCTCTTCTTGTTCTTTCCTCCCTTTCCCTTGTTCTTCGGCATGGTCTCTGCATTAAATTCAATTGTTAGCTAGCCCTACTATTTCAAAAAGACTTGCAAACAAAGCCGCCATCTCGATCTATAAAAAAAGAGAAAATAACTTTGGAAGAAAAATCCATTATATATAGTTTAAAAGGTAATGCAGCGGTAAATACGTTTGAAACTTCGAGTATCAATGGATCACGAGATTAGCAACCGTAGCTAAGAGTTCTCTGTTTTCTCAAGTATCAATGGATCAAGAGAATGGAGAATTCAAAGTCTTTAGTTAGAGAAAGCTTCTCTGTTTATTAATCAAAAACAACCCCTCCTCAAAGTTACAAGAATAAGAGTACTTATAAGAAAACCCTAGCTGCAGAAGCTTGGAGACAAAGCAACTAAACGACTTAGAACGTAAAAAGGAAATTAAATACCAAAGACGGTGGCAAAAGCCTAATCAACACCAAAGCCCAACGATAAAATAAACGACCCAATACATGTAAGTATACGCCACATCAAAAGGCCTGCTTAAAAGGGTTTATTCCAAAAATCTCTCTAACCACGCCTTCTCCATAACAGAGATACACATATCTAGGGATACATGCAGAACAAGAACACATGAGTATCACAACATGCATTTTTTATAAGTTGAGAAAGTAATTTCATCAATTAATAATCGAGACTAAGACTTCCACGCATAACAGAGATACACATATCTAAGGATATACTCAACAAGAAACTATCTCAAATTCTGTATGAGCAAAAAACTGTTTGAACAACAGATGCGTACGTCTCAATTCAAGACAACACAAAAATTGGCAAAATAGACAGAAAAGAATCAAAATCAGAACAAAAGATTTCCCGACCAAACACTTCATGTAACGAGGAGTGAATATAATCCTAATTCAACAACTAGAAACCCTAATTTTATATATCAAAATCAAACGTACCGATCGACACGAATAGATTCAAACGCTCAATGGATGGATCAACTTCAACCCTATTTCTGTGTAGCTACGTTGCTCTTCGTTTTCACCTTCTCGCTAGGTGACTCGATCGCTAGGTTACGTACTTAAGTCTTAAACCCTAAACGCGTGGATTTGGAAATTAATATAGCAAATGATGCAATATATTCAGTATATATATATATATATATATATATATATATATAGGTAATTAAAATAAGTTTAACAGGTTTTAAATAAATTTATTATTTTATATTTTCTTCTATTACAATTTACAAACAATTGTTATTTAAAGTAATTAATTTATATATTGTTGAAGTCTAAACAAGTTGTAATTAAAAGGAAAAGAGCTTTTATTAATCAGAAGTAAATATGAATTTTAGGTTATATATTATTTTTTTGTAATAAAATTGAGGTTATTAGGAAAGTAATTAGCACTTTTGAAAAGTTAAATTAGAAAATTAGGTAGTTTTTATTTCTTTATTCGAGAAGTAGGTAAGGTTTTTTTTTTTTTTTTGTGAGAAGACAAAGTGAAAGTAGAAAGACAGTATAATACTTTTGGTGAGAAGTATGTATTTTAATTTGAGAGCAAAATACCAATAGTTATACCGCAGAAGAAAAAGACAGTAAGAAACAAGAGAACAAGAGATATATAAACATTAATTTGAGATACTCAATTGGTTGTTCTCTTGATTCATCACAGTTCTGAGAAATAAAATATCAGATGTAATCAAGTACAAAGAATCCACATTCTTCTAAAAGCGTATGAACTCACAAAGTAATTAGGGACCAAAAAGTAATCAAAACCAGTAACAACTAACAACGCATTGAGTAAAACATTCTCCAGTTAAGTAAAAGATATTTATTTTTTTCTGAAAAATTCATGGGGTACAAGTAAAACTATCTCTAATTAAGTAAAACAAATTTTCTAAAAAATTCCCTAAGGACATTGGATCCTTACACCAAAGAGCATAAACCCTCCTTTGTTTTCCTCTGTTTTGGTTTCTTTATCTTTTGACTTCGAGCTAACGAAGTTTTCTGTTTTCATTCCTTCCTCTGAACTGTCATGAACCGTCATGCTTACTTCCTCAGCGACCACGGTGCCGTTGTCTGAAAAGTAATGAACATCGATCATCAAGAAGGTCTTGCTTTGACCTTCTAATGTCTTGACATTATTCGGGACATCACAAGTGTAAAAGACTATAACATCCTTCTCCTTGAGATTCTTCTCCTTCACGAAACTATTCCAGCCTCTGGTGAAGACAAAGCTCTGGCTACTTTTCCAGTAACAATACCTAAACTTCCATTGTCTCATTGCTCTGTCGTAAAACACAACCTCCACATCTTCCACAGATCCTCCTATTTCACCATCTTCTTTCTCGCTTTGATCATCGCTTATGAAAGGCATATACTTCACTGCATACTTCTTAGGTATCACAAGCCTATTTAGTTTTCCTACATCACTCGGTGTCAATTCCTTCTGAAAAAGCTGTGTGCAAGAAAAACACTTGTCAGATTCTTGATTTACTTCTCCTCGGACTTGTTTTGTTCCCCCGATGTTCATACTCGCAACAATCTGAGATCTGACTCTTAGAAAGTCTCTGAACTTGTGCGGGTAAGAACCGTCTCTGATCATGTTCAACACAGTCTCTGTTGTGTAGCAATCTTGAAAGTCTGGTTCGTGGACTGTGATATTAGACCAAGGGAAGTTCCTGTGCGAGTTAGCGTCAAAGCTCCGGAGTTTGATAGATGCACTATCGTAAGCCGTGGCGGCTTCAGCAGCGGATTTGAAAGTTCCAAGCCAAATCCTTTTGTGGTCTGCATAAATCTGAGCCCCCCAATGACCGTTCTGTTGCTGAACCACCCCTTTGTACTTGACATTGCCAGAAACCACAACCGTCTTTGTTGCAGACGAAACCACTAGGGCGTTTTCAGGTTCGTCATTAAGTCTCATGCGTTTCTTGAGAGGCAAGAAAGAGTCGCTTGAACTTGAAGACCCTGAAGTCTCCGTCTTTGCGTCGTCGATGTTGTTCATTGACATTATCAGAGAGAATTCAAGAAACAGAGTAATAGAGAGATACGAGAGACAGAGAGAAAGAGACAAAACGATGAAGAAATATGAGGAACAAAGAGAGATCTATATAAAGAGAGCAAATCGTGGGAGAATCAATGTTATGTTTCTTAATCTTGTTGTTGTTGCGGTGCTTGAGTATTTATCAAGTTATCAGTTTCCATTTCCTATTTGTTGTAGTTTCTATAGATTGGCGATGAGAGAAAATTATGGAAAATATTGGAATTAGAGAATTTCCATTTTGTGTCGGTTCATTAATTACTTGATATATCTGATTGACAGAAAAAAAGGAAATACTTGAGAGAGCCGCTGGAAAATATATCAAGTAACAATTAGGGTTTTATGTTTACCCTAATTTTATCATTAACAAAACGTTTCTTATCTCATGTGGTTGAGTATTTTTTTTTATTTCTTCAATTTTTTGTTTTTGTTTTTTTGGTTTCTAATTGGTTCTTCTTCCAATAAGTCAACTAAAAAACAAAAGAATAATTAACAGAATTGTAAAACCTAACAAAACGTACGTTTAATAACCTACAACAATTAAGGAGGGGTTATTGGTTCATGGATTTATATGGAATTAGAAATCCAAACAAAAATCATTTGTTATTCAATCATTGATTTTAAAATCCTAATTAAATTCATGTGTTATTGGTTCTATGATTTATAAATACTAGTTAAAATCATATGTTATTCGTTTAATCATTTGTTTTTGGATTTGAGAATCCAAATTATGTTTTAAATGGAATTGAATGGGAAAAATAGAAGGATTCAAATCCATGGGTAAACACATGTTATTTCAAAATCCATATATCTTGATTTCATAATTAATAGAAATTTTCAAATTCTATATAAATTTACAAATTAATAAACCAATAACACCCCCTTAGAGTATTGGAATCACCACGATCGCGACCAATTAGGGTTACACAAGACATCTTAGGATCATAATTTGAAGCGTCAGAAATTTAATCTCGATGAGCAATGCGAAGAGAATTCGTCGTCAACGGGATTACGCAAGGAACGAGTAGTTATGATTTGATTTGATTTTTTGAATCTTCCGGAATTTGGATTTGATAACTTTATCTATGTTTTTAAGAAAAAAGATTACGATTTTGACTTGACGAAAGTAGTACTTTAACCAAATTTAACCGATGGAGATCAAAGTTAATTAACAAGCACAATGATGATAAGGTTTTATAAAAATCATCTACTAGTTCAGTTTGTCTCTACACGAATTTTCTCTCTTGGAGGCTTTGCGCCCGAAAATTTCTTAGTCACTTTCTTCCTCATCCTGCAAAACAGAAGAAGACATCAACTGTTCCAATTTATTCTCTCCGACTATGAAAACCAAAAACTGAAGGATATATATAGAGCACGGCATAACTGAAGCTTATTAATTTAATTAATCTGTTTTAGTATTATGTAATTGGCCTCTTTTATGAACCGCCGGAGAAAAAAGAGGGACCTTTTAATCTTCAATTCAAGGATAGAAGAAAGAAACAGAGAGAATTAGGGTTACGTACCCTGGCATATCTGTATTAGTTAAGAGTTATGGATCCGCAGGTGGTGGTCGATAAGAAATCTGAGGAGCCTGATCTGAAGCGTCAGAAGCTGGACGAGGTCGATGAGAAATGCGAAGAGATGTCGTCGTACAGCGATTCTACGTGTAGTTTCGATTCGGAAGATGAACGATTGGTCAAAGAAGAACTCAACAGAAGCGGGGTATGTTGTTGTAATCATCCACCAATCTCTCCTACGCTTCTCTCATGAATGTGATTGTTGTCTGTAGGATTACGACTTTGACACCACGAAGCAAAGACGCTTTGTAATGCGCTATCCTGTTAACTTCGAGGATAGCGATGTTGTTGATGAACCGGACACCGACGGAGATTTGGTCCACCGATTATCCAAGATTGCTCTTCAGAAACACAATGAGTATAACTTGACAAATCTTGAATTAGTGAGAGCTGTCAAGGCTAATCGCCATTATGGCGCGGGATTCATTTTCTACATCACCTTCGAGGCCAAGGATAATGATTCTCACATTATTATACCTTTTCAAGCTACCGTTCGCTACCTTCCACTGCAGGTAACCGTCTACCGTGTCAACCCTAAACCATAATTAGATTGGTAAGCTCTCAAACTTTTGTTGGACTCAATCTCCCATTCTCTTCTCTTTACACTTCTATCTAGTCGCCGTTATATCAATGTCATCCTTCCTCTATATATCTTCCTTAAAGATGCATCGGTTTAGAATCAGGCATATACAGTACTATGTATAAGTTGTTATTGATCTGTGTTTTGGGGTTAAACTTGCTTCTGTATGTGTTTAGGACCAAGTAGTGGCGGATGTAACAGGGATGAATGTTATTAGATTGGTAAGCTCTGAAATATTTTTGTATCCCATTCTGTTCTGTTTACACTTCTATCTATTCTCCATTAATGTCACTGATCCCTTCCTCTATATTTCTTAAAAGATGCAAATTATCTAACATCTCTAGCTAGTATCAGTTTAGAATCATCAGGCTTATACAGTAATCTCACTGATATGTATTTTGGAGTAAAATTTGTGGGAATCTCCCATTCTGTTTACAATTCTAACTAGGAGGAAACCAAGGGAAACATGTCATTGATTATATACCTCTCATTTTGGTTTAGTTTTTTAAGTATGTAAGATTTGTTAGGTCCTCTGTTTCAGCAAGTCATCTACTTGACTCATACCTGTTAATCTGGTATCTTGCAGGAGTGTCGGTGCATCTGATCTTTTGGAATCGGGTTGTTCCTTAGTATAATGATATTCTACTCAACTTTATATTATCTGCAAACTTCTTTACTGTTACTGGGATAAACTTATGCATCTTTTACTCTTGTACCATTAAGTTGTGTGTATCTTTAACTTCTATTGCGACAAGTTGTTTACTTTAAAAAAAAAAGATTTTTGGTAGCTTGTATCTTTTATTGGTTATACCTAGCGAGAAATGTCATTCTGTTGGACACAACATGGTTATACTATCATAGCTTATTTGCTTCCTCATCTTTTTTTCTTCGTTTTTGATTTGTCTTCCTTGTATTGGTCTTTTTCTTCGTTGTCTCATATGGTTTTACGGCTCTACTCTTTCGGGTTCTTCCCACCTTTGAAATCGTCCAGCATTAACAACTGACATTGCGAATGAACTGGAAACCAAAGTAGATTTGGTCCATCGATTGTCCACCTAAACCATGATTGTTCGATATAGGTAAGGTCTGAAAATTTTGTGGGAATCTTCCTGAGTAGTGAGTGGCCATAAATGTAGGAGCAAAGACATGAAAACGTTACTGATCATCTCTATCTCTCATGTTGGTTATAGTATCATCAAGTATTGATATGTGTTTATTTACTTGTGTTGATCATTATTTACTAGAGTTTTCTGCAAAACAACCCTCTAAGTAAATTTCTTTTGCAAATTTACCCTCCAAAGTCCGAATTATACAAGTCAACCCCACAATTTCAAAAGTTACTCGCAATACAGCCTTCCTGTGTAGCGATGACGTGACACTCGATAACTCCGTTTGAAAGCATAAAGGGTTTTGTGCAAAAATACCTTCTATGTAATTTTTTTTGCAAGACAAATCTCCATGTCAAATAAATGTAGGTCAAACCACAATCTCAAAAGTCACCCGTAATATAGCTTTTCCAGTTTTTGTACGAATCACCATTTTGTAAATCTAATGCAAAAAAATCGTAATTGTTTTTTTCATTTGACTAATTTTACAATAATGCTAAATGATTCCAACGATATGCATTATTATGGATGAAAGCCGTTAATGTTTCAAAAGTATATAAGCTTTGATTAATCATCATCATCGTTAGTATCTGGCCAATGTTGCTTCACATGGAACGCTTAAATGACAAAAGAAAATCAAAATCGCGAGGAGAAATAGTTGACTTGTCTTATAAAAAAATGTCAATTTAATTTCACCAACTAACTAATTCTCCACAGACCACAGCTGCCCAAAAAGCCGACCTTTAAGGATCCCTCCACTACTTCGTTCTTCCTCTTCCCCGAACTTTTCATGATTCTTCTGCAATTCAACTTTCCTTTGTTCTGATCTCTTAAACCCAAATCATTGCTTGATGAAACAAGTTCGTTGTCTTTAGTTGCTGAATTGATACACTTCCACGTCTCCTAGTATAAACCCACCAAAAAAAGATCAAACCTTTGCTTTTTCTCTGTTTCATTTTCTTGATTCTCTACAAATTTTTACGCAAGTTTCGATCTTTTGTCTCTGGGTCGTGATATTTTGAGCTGATTTAGCTAAAACAGAGACGAAAAAACAATGGGGAATTGCTTAGCCAAGAAATATGGAGTGGTGATGAAACCACAACAAAATGGTGAAAGATCAGCTGAGATCGAGAACAGAGGAAGGAGTAACCACCAATATCCGCCGGAGAAACCCACTGGAACGAATCAACCACCGCCGTGGCGGAATCCGGCGAAACACAGTGCTGCTGCAGCTATACTCGAGAAGCCGTACGAAGACGTGAAACTGTTCTACACGCTGAGCAAAGAATTGGGTCGAGGCCAGTTTGGAGTAACGTATCTGTGCACAGAGAAGTCGACGAGGAAGAGATTCGCTTGCAAGTCGATTTCGAAGAAGAAACTTGTGACGAAAGCTGATAAAGAAGATATGAGGAGAGAGATTCAGATTATGCAGCATTTGAGTGGACAACCTAACATTGTTGAGTTTAAAGGAGCTTATGAAGATGAGAAAGCTGTGAATTTGGTAATGGAGCTTTGTGCTGGTGGTGAATTGTTTGATAGGATTTTAGCAAAAGGACATTACAGTGAGAGAGCAGCTGCTTCTGTTTGTAGACAGATTGTTAATGTTGTCAACATTTGTCATTTCATGGGTGTGATGCATAGGGATTTAAAGCCTGAGAATTTCTTGTTATCTAGCAAAGATGAGAAGGCTCTTATCAAAGCCACTGATTTCGGATTATCGGTCTTTATCGAAGAAGGTATATTACATCTTTTGTTTTGAATTGGTTATATGTCTTTGGAACTGATTTTTGTTGATTCATTTGTGATGGGTTTATTTTGTAGGGAGAGTGTATAAAGATATAGTTGGGAGTGCATATTATGTTGCTCCTGAAGTTTTGAAGCGTAGATACGGTAAAGAAATCGATATATGGAGTGCTGGAATTATACTATACATTCTACTTAGCGGTGTGCCTCCGTTTTGGGCTGGTAAATGCGATGATATTATCGGTTATTTCCATTCATATACATTTGAGAAGAATGTAGTTGCTGATGTGTATGAGTATGTTTTGTTGGTTTTGCGAATTTAGAAACGGAGAAAGGGATATTTGATGCTATATTGGAAGGTGAAATAGACTTTGAATCCCAACCTTGGCCTTCAATTTCCAATAGTGCTAAAGATTTGGTACGTAGAATGTTAACACAAGATCCGAAAAGACGGATTTCTGCTGCTGAAGTTCTTCGTAAGTAAACGATCTTTTCAGGGATTTTCCTTTGTTGGTTATGGTAACTTCTTGTATACTTACTCGAATGTTGACAATGTGGTTGGTTTTTTTTTTACATTTTGAAGAGCATCCATGGCTAAGAGAAGGTGGAGAAGCATCAGATAAGCCTATTGATAGTGCTGTTCTCTCAAGGATGAAGCAATTTAGAGCGATGAATAAACTAAAGAAACTTGCTTTAAAGGTTAGATCAAGGATTCTACACCTTGTTGCTACATGCGATAGTCCTTTCTGCTTCTTACTGATAAATTTTGTAACAGGTCATTGCGGAGAACATTGACACGGAAGAAATACAAGGCTTAAAGGCGATGTTTGCTAATATAGACACAGACAATAGTGGTACAATCACATATGAAGAACTGAAAGAAGGATTAGCCAAACTGGGATCAAAACTCACTGAAGCTGAAGTGAAACAGCTCATGGATGCTGTAAGTTTTGGTCAAGAAAAGATCTTTACATTTACTTTTACCCACATTGAAAGTTAAAAAACTCATATTCGGGTTTTTGTGATTCAGGCTGATGTTGATGGAAACGGGTCAATTGATTACATTGAGTTTATTACTGCAACAATGCATAGACATAGGCTTGAAAGTAATGAAAACCTTTACAGAGCCTTCCAACATTTTGATAAAGATGGGAGTGGGTAAGTGATCCTTCTTTTGATATGAATCATTTTGTAAAGTAAATAGATTTGTAAGCATGATTGATGAGACTTTTACTCGAAATAGATACATTACGATAGACGAGCTAGAGGCTGCTTTGAAGGAATATGGAATGGGAGATGATGCTACAATCAAAGAGATTTTGTCTGATGTCGACGCCGATAACGTAAAGCCAAAAGAAAAAGCTCTTCTCCCTTATAACGTTTTTTTGTTTTCTTTCTCTAACCTCAAATTTCTCTTTCCTGTTACAGGACGGTAGAATCAACTATGAAGAGTTTTGTGCTATGATGAGAAGTGGAAATCCACAACAACCAAGACTATTCTAACACATTGTATTTGTGTCTTCTATGTATGAATCTAATCCAAAAAGACAAGAGTTGTATTATTATTGTTGTTCAGGCAAAATTTCAGGTTGAAAGAAAAAAAAGATTGTTTTCATTTCTTCCAAGGTTTTGTTTTGTTACTGTTAAACTGATTATCTCATTTGGTTTGAAGGACCATTACCAGTATATAACCAAGGAAGATAGCACACTGTAAGTAGATTACAAGTAGCGGATCACATAACTGGATGTATATAAAATTATACTGATTTTTTTCTCAGTTCAATCTTTTCTTCGAGGATCAGATTTGCTCATACATATGTCACAACTCACAAGTGTTAACAAATCTAGTGATCAGTCATGAGACTTGAGGTCCATTTCTACTTGATGAATGGTCCACTGCATATTTTCCAGTTTCTGCAAAACATGAAAGCTCTCATCATAATTTGTGTTATTGCATTCCCACAAGTCGATTCAAATTTAGAAGGTGATATGACGTAAGTAATGGCTTGCTTATACCTTTACAATGTCATGGTACTGTCTGGCAATTGTATCAAAATGTGGATCCACTCCTTGATATTCTCTAAGCCGTGTAACCTGTGCGTCATTTCGCAGGTTCGATTAATTATTTGGGAGTAAAACGCCAATGAAGACGGAAAAAAGGGGTTTAGAGCTAAGCAATGTAAGAGAGGATAAAGACACAAACCGCTTTGTTGTATGCAGCTGAAGCTTCCTCGGTAGCCTCGACTAGATAATTCCTAAAAATACAATAATAAGGCTAGGAGGTGAGAGATGGGGTCATGGGTTCGTCAAATACATGGCAAAAAACATGTCTGGAAAATAGATTCCCGCACCTGATGTTGTGCAGAGCTGATATGGAGTCAGGGGTGTATGTCTCAAGGAGGAGAACATTTTCCAGAACCCTTCACAAGCAGAGAAAAATAAGATGTTCTACTACAATAGCCCGTAATTTGGATCCTAAACAGTAAAAGATGAGATTATACCTTAATTTTGCATTCATGGTCTCACACCTTTTACACAACCAAGTCTTCTGCATCTCATTCTGTAACAATACAATATAGAGTAAGATAAATGTGAATAGGCAGCAATTAAATCAATTGGGAAACACTGAAACCCTTACATATTTGTGTTGATGTTCTAACTTTAGATCTTTCACAAGCTTAATAAGCACCCCGAGTATTTGTTCCAGGACCTTGTTCAGAAAAAAATGTACAGTCATCAGAACTTACTAGCACTAGGGAGTACAAGGATAATTCACAGGCAGTAGCTTTAATAATACAATATGAGTTTTCTTTTCACCTACATTGTAATATTCAGCAAACTTCCTGTCAGCCGAGTAGAGGTCCTCTCGTAGAGCTGCTTCATCTCTTTCAATCTCCTCAATTATAAACTTAACCCTGGAAATGCAAGAAAACATTGTCATTGATCGGTGCTAGAGAGCATAAGAGGATGGCTAAGTGTGGGAAAGTCATCTGCTCCTTCAAGACTTTTGGATAAACATTACAGAGAAGCAGAATACCTATCACCAACACAACTTTTTCTGTATGGTTATGATCCCTTCATCTAAAAAAGGCTTTCAGTTGCATTTCTTGGCTTATAGCTACCATATGTTTACATGTATATCACATTATCTAGATATATATCCCTATAAGGGCCAGTTGCCATCAGTCTTCACTAAAACCATAACGTTATCAAGTTTTTCTTTCAGATGTCTTTAGGCATACTTAAACCATAGCGATAAAGCTAACCTTTCTGGGAGCCTAGCACTTGAATTTCGATTTCCTGTGGATGAATCTGTCATTTAATGTAGAGAATAAGAAAATTATGGTCATTATCGGCACATAACTTAACATTAAGTCCAAGTATCACATTAGACACAAATGAATTAGGGTAAGGAACTAAGGACCTCTTTCTCAGTCTGCTAGTAATGAAGATCTTACCAGTGTCATCAACAATGGCATCAGCCAACTTATCACATTTGTCCTTCAATCGACCTTCTATCTCACGGGCAAGAAACATTTGGTAGTCAGCCATGTCCTAAACAAAGTATTCAAAAGAAAAACTTAGATACCCAAAGATATCCATAACCCAATCTTTCATAAGAATTGGTGCAAAAATATTTCGCAATCAGCAGATGAAGGCACAACGTAGTTATGAAGACACCAATACTAGGCACAGTATGATCTCACATTACCATGGAAATAGTATTTTGGAGCTGAACATAGGATAAGTAAGCAGGTGTTATTCCAAGAAATCGATTCGGCACACCACCAACTACGTCAGTATCAATAGTACTAAGACTAATCCCACCAGCAACACTATTTGCAGAGCTATTCACATAGTTCACAGAGTTAGAAGTGGAGCTAATCGTAAAACTCGTGCTTGCACTATCAAGAGAACTTCTTGATAGTATACTCCACTTTTCAATTTCTTCCTCATGAATTTCACCATCATCTGAAATAAGAGGTAGCCTCAGTTTCTGAGCCGCCTCAGCAACCACCAACCTATGCTCTAGAGTCTCATAAACCTAAAAAAAATCAACAATTTTGCTCATAAATGAGTCTAGAGATAACAGAAACTCCAGAAAAAAAATCAAGTTTATAGATTAGAAACCTGAGGAGAATTCTTCAAGCCAAGTTGAGGGTATAGACCTTGAACATCCCGAATTCCACCATGGTTAGCCACTGAAATAGCTTGCTGATATTCTTCTACCATAGCTACAGCTTCACAATAAATAGCCTACCAATTGTAAAAACTAAAAAAAGTGAGTCCTTAGATTGAATCAAACCCTAATTTGAACTAATCAGCTTCAACTTCAACAAGTGAATGAAGAAAATCCTGAAATTGAAATAAACCCTACAAATGGAAGAAGAGAGAAAGTGTTACCATAGCTTCCAAATAGCGAAGTCTCTCCCGAGACATCTCCTCTCTCGCCTGCAATGTCGATACAATAACTTTTGAGTCTCTGAAGAGAATTAGGGGATTGGGGATACAAAATCTGAACAGAGAGAGAGAGAGAGAGAGAGATTACGAGTTGGAGATCGGAGTAGGCAGATTTGGTAACAAGAGATCCATCGGGAGCCAAACAGTGACGCTCTAACTGATCGATCAATTGGTTGACATCCGCCGGCAGATTCTGAGCCGCGCCTTGAAGTGCCTTCACCATTGATAAATACGGCGGCGATCGATAGATACCTCAATGTGACGTTTCCGGCGAGAGATCTGCTTCGATCTACCTTTGCCGCGACTGTTGATTCAAAAATATATTCTCAGCCGCTCCAATGCAAAGTCTCACTTAATTTAACTTCTCTTAAAAATTTGAGAAAATCGTTTTTTTTTTTTTTTAACACAGAACTGCATATATTAATGAATGGACGGTACATAACAGAGTTGAACATATTTGAAATACATACAGGAACAGAGGAATGAAAGTTAAAATTGGACAAACACCATCGTTGATTCCCCGCAAGTCTATCAGCTAGTTGATTTGAAGATCGGGGAACCCAACTATATTCAACAGCTTCAAATCTTCTTTCCCAACTTTTAATTTCGTGGATCCAATTGCATTGAGTTTCTTGTCAATAAATTGACTAAACTCTGATTGTCTCCTTCCATTTGAGAAAATCGTTATAGAAGCAAAATAAGGAAATGAGTGTTTTGTTCAAAAGAAAATAAAACATGAGTTTGAGATTCCCAAGTATGCACCGATTCAACAACCCAAGAGACTAGACATATATTATGAACTAATGAACCATTTAACACAACAATGAGACAGAGGATAATAAACAGTGTAATGACAAAAACCATTTAACACAATGATGGATAATAAAACCTTGTCTTATCATTTACATGGACATATGCAGTGTAATGACCATCTCCCATTTCCATAGTGATTGCTAATTGCATAGAGCATTTAGCGAGAAGTTGTCTGATCATTCTTGTATGAGATGTAGCTTGATATATCAAAATCCTACTACAAAAAGTAACCTAAAATTTGTTAAATGTTACATACAATGCCATTGGTCTTTAGTATTTTTTCAAAATAAATTCATTAAGGTATGATACCAATCACAAAATTATTCTAATTAAATTAAAAAATTGTTAAAATCTTTTAAAGGAAAAGGATAATTGCATTCTCTCCTTTGACAAAAGACTAATAGTATAAAAATTGTTTCTACTGAAATTGTTTCAATCTTTTTCTTCTACCAATAGGACTACTACAATCTTTAAATATGATGTAAGCCTACGATAGCGTACACCATCACGAATTATAATTTACCAATAAATTTTTTTGTATATTTTAAAACTATAACATTCCTACCTTATAGATCAATGAAATTTAATTTACAAGAAAAAAAAACAAGCAAGCATATTTTACAAACAAATAAAATTTCACGGTCCCAACATTATTAATTTTAAGAGGTTTTATTGTATTTTGCTCTCTCGTTTGGCTATCATCACTTTCAAAAGGGTTCTACTCCCCATCAAATAGATTTGTCCAAAGGCATACTACGGCCGCAATAGTAAGAGGTGGCAAATCTTCTTTAGTGTAGGTATCTGGCACTGCTAGGAAAACATTGTAACCTCTTTCTTTCAAAGAAAAGCTTCAAGAACATTGACCATTTTTGTGTCTTCCCCTCGGATGTCCTTTGCAACTACGATCAAATTTGTTCGTTATGCGTCCCTATATTTATAGTATCCCCACTTCCAATTATTATAATTATTCGGCCGACGGTGTACTAGGAATGTCAAATTGGTCTGATGAGTAGGCTAGACCAGTCTAAATTATAATAGTCCGATTATGGTCACATCCAAAATCAAAGCAGTCAATATGGGCTACGGGTAATTGATAGATATCAGAATTTTTGAGGTAAATTCAATTTTTTTTTTTTTTTTTGTCATTCGAAATTAAAGGTAAATTCAATTCTTAAAAGCTCAATAATGTGTGTAAAGATTAAATTTTGAATGGGTAAAGTTTTAGTTTTGGACTGAACTTTTGAGATATTCGGGTATTTTAAAAAACACAGTAGTAAAAGTTTTAGAAATATAAAGAAAATATGGATAAGTTTTACTAATTTGTAAAAATTGAATACCCAAACGAAAACATACAAGAAATACGGATATACAATCTGAATTTTAGACATATTCCCTTATCCATTGGACTAAATTTACAATTACAAACGAGTAAATTATTAAAAAAAAAAAGGTTATGGGATGAAAAATTGCTGGCAGATATGGGACGAGACGGGTTTCCGTCCGTCCCACAGTCGATATGCTTACATTCTCTTATTTCATGTATGAGTACGGGGTTATAAGTGCACAAACGAGATTAAAATTACGGTAATAGGATGATATCACAAATTTTGAGCTAAATTCAATTCTTCAACTCTTACTAATTTGGGTAAAGATTAATTTTTGACAGGTAAAGTTTTTTGTAGACGGAAATTTTGGAAAATTCTGGTATTTTTGAAAACATAGTACTAAAAGTTTTAGAAATATAAAGAAATTATGGATAAGTTCTATTAATTTTGTAAAAATTTGAATATCCAAAAGGAAAATACACATGAAATACGGGTATACCATATGAATCCTAGACCTATTCGCTTACCAGTTGGACTAAATATACAATTATAAACAGATAAATTATTTATTAAAAATGGTTATGAGATGAAAAATTGCTGGAAAATATGGGACATGATGGGTTTTCTGTCTCACAATCGATATGCTTATTTCTCTTATTTTCCAGTATGAGTACGGGTTATAAGTGCATGAATGAGATTGGAATTACGAATAATAGGAAGACATCGGAAATCTTGAGCTAAATTCAATTCTTAAACTCTCATTAATTTGGATAAAGATTAATTTTAGGACGGGTAAATGTTTATTTCAGGACTGAAATTTTGAGAAATTTGGGTATTTATTTCAAAAACCATAGAAATGAAAATTTTAAAAATATAAAGACATTATTGATAATTTCTACTAATTTTGTAAAAATTGAATACCCAAACAAAAAATACATAAAATACGGATATTTCATCTACATCCTAGACCTAATTCCTTACCCGTTGGACTAAATATCCAATCACAATCAAGTAAATTATTTTTAAAAAACGGTTGTGAGATGAAAAAATACTGGCAGATATAAGACGGGACGGGTTTTCCGTCCCACAATCTATATGCCTACTTTTTCTTATTTTGATGTATGAGTATGGTTATAAGTAGAAGAATGAGATTGGAATTACGGGTATTAGGACGATATCTGAATGTTTTAGCTAAATTCAATTCTTAAACTCTCACTAATTTGGGTAACGATTATTTTTGAACGGGTAAAGGTTTATTTCCTAACGAAATTTTGTGAAATTCTGGTATTTAAAAAGATAGTAGGAAGTTTTTTAGAAATACAAAAAAATATGGATAATTTCTACTAATTTTGTAAAAAAATGAATACCCAAACAAACCATATAGGAAATATTAGTATTACATATGAATCCTAAACATATTCCCTTATCTGTTGGACCAAATAGATAATCACAAACAGATAAATTATTTTAAAAGAAGTTGTTATGAGATGAAAAATTGCTGGCAGATATGGGACGAGACGGGTTCTCCGTCCCACAATCGATATGCCTACTTCCTCTCTTTTTTTTTTTTTTTTTAATGTAGTTTTATTTATTGATAACAAGAACAAATTTGATTAATCTTTATGCCTAAACCAAATTGAAACTGAACCGAATACCAAACTGATAAGTTCGGGTTATGAATGCTATACCAAACAAATACCTTTACAAACATAACCCCGCACGAATGTGGTCATCTTTTATACTAAAGCAGCAAAAATAATATTTTTTAAAAAATAATATTTTTTAAAAAATATTTCAATTGGCCCAACTAAAATTAGTTATTTAGAGTTTATTCGATCTTTATAATTTATACATGTCCAATAAAAAAGTACTAAATTAAAAAATGCTTAAATTATGTATAGCATAACACATGTTTAAGATGGATTATATCATTAATTTATAATTATCTATTACATAAAATACATCTTACTTTTTTTATTTACCCTCCGAACTCCAACTATCTTTTAGTACATACACTACTAACATACATCTTTTAGATACATGTTACCTTAGTTTACCATACCATATTTTTCAATTATATCATCTCTCAAATATAATCACAATTACATAGTCATGTCAAATTTGTTTTCCACACAAACACACACAACCTAAAGACATGATTTTTTCAACTCATAAATTTCTATGTTAACATAACCCGGACGTATGTCCGGGTCCGGTCCTAGTTTTTCTTTAAACCTTGAAAAATTGATTCTCATTAAATTATTTAAATTATATTTACCTTTTAATCATGTTCGACTCTGTATTTTTCTAAATTGATATCAAAAGATCAATTTGTCAAGGTTTACATGCTTTAAAATATGATTGACTCATTGACATGTGTCGCGATTATGTTAATTACTAATTTTAGAGCATCAAAGTTTGTATGATAAAATTATATACTATCACCTTTTTTGTATAATTTCCTTTATAGTAAATGTTTACAAAAAATAGTATTTGCAATTATTTTCTTATTAGGATATGTAATTTACTTTATTAAAAAAAGAATAATGCTTTTAATATGTCAAAATCCGATCGATAGATTTGATATGTGTCACGATCACATGAGTTACTAAGTTTGAAAAGCATACTTTATATAATAAGATATTTATTTTGGTAAACTTTGATTTAACCGCTATTGTATCCCTTGATCAATCAGTCGTAAATCACCCACAAACGCATATATTTTCAACCACTAAACCAATCGATAAAAATGCTTAATAGCAATTAAATCTTTAACCGCAATCACAACTGCTATATTTGAACCAGTCCCTTAGTACCTTACCCTATTAGTTTCGATAAAGAAAAGTCGAGATTTATTGAATTAATGGAAAATTCAAATTTTTGTTGCCAAAGTAGGAAGGTTCTTTCTTACCTTTTTTTTGTTTCTTTTTTGAGCAACTTAAGGTTCTTACCGATTATTTGTTTCGTTAAAGAAAAGTCAAGATTTGACCTTTTACCTAATATAAAAAATAGGCCTAGGCTTTCGGTTAACTGTTCGGTTATCGGTTGGATCCATTCGGTTTCAGTTCTTTCGGTTCTTTCGGTTTCAAAATTTAGTATCCATTCGGATATTTTGAAATTTTGGTTCGGTTTCGGTTCGGTTCCGGTTCTTTCGGTTTTAAAATTTAGTATCCATTCGGTTATTTTGCTTAGGATAGTTTCGGATATTTCGGTTATTTTTGAGTATTTTCGGATATTTTTGGATATATTTCGGTTATTTTTGAGTATTTTTTACTATTTTTATATATTTTTCAAGTATTTTTGATTATTTGGTCTATATATAACTAATTATTTTGAAAATATAATTGTATTTCGGATATTTCGGTTACCCAAAATATTTCGGTTCGGTACCAATTCGGTTACGGTTATTTCGGTTATAGAATTTAATATCCATTCGGTTATTTTCAAATTTTCGGTTTAGTTCGGTTTGGGTTTTTTTGCTTTGGTTTCGGTTCAGTTTATTTGCTCAGGCCTAATAAAAACGCTGGGTGCCTGGGCGGAGGAGAGATAATTACGATGACTGGGCCTAATTGAAATATACTAGGCCCGACCCAAACACATTTACTTTGTGGCTTTTAAAAATGGGCCTATTTTTATATTTTATATTTTATTTTTGTTGTTGTTGTTGTAGAAATTGGATCTAAAGAAGAAGAAAGGTGATCCCTAATTTTCTCGATATTGTTCTTCGAAACCATGGCGAATGAATTCGGCTGTAAGATCTCTCGAAATTATTTTGTCTCTTTTCTAAAATACTTGGTTTTTTTTTTTTGTCGTGATTGCTTATCCGTTTCCCTTTTGTGAAACCTCGCAGGCGCTGGGATAGGCGTCTTCTGGAACATGGTGGATTTCCCAATTTCTGATGATGTTGATCGTGATGAGATTTTTGGGAATATCACTTCTTCTCTTTCTAGTAAGCGGTACTTAGGTGATTTGTCAATCTGGGCTTATACTGAGGAGAATACGCCAAATTGTTATGGTGCCGGAATCATCTTCGGCCAAGGTGATATATCTTGTCTAACTAATAAAATGATAATGGACATGCTTTTCTGGGCAATGAACACTCGTGAACCATCAAATTTGATCGTAATCGCAAAAGACATCACAGAAGAATCGGAGCTCATCAGTGTTCTTGGATTCTTGAAATCGAAAAATTTCAATGTTGTCCTTGTAGATGAAGTCGAACCGGATGTGCTTCCTGGTATTGTAAGCTCGGTATGGCCTTTCAGAAGCCTATTATTAGATGGATGAAACCCTATCTTCCGAATCGGATCCGCTTGGTTCGACAATCGACATTATCAATCTCACCTTTTATTATGTATGGTCCTTTGTTTTATGTGGAAAGACTTTGGTTTTGTGTATGAAAACATTGTAGTTTTATCTTTGTTCTTTTTCATTGTGGAAAGACTTTTGGTTTTGTTACATTGATGTTTCATCTTTGTTCTGTTTCTCTCCTTGTCCTAATGCTTTCTTCATCATTACTATTTAGCTCAAACTGTTGCTGACAGTAAGTAACACCCAAACAAAATTTCTTTCTCTTAATTGCGTATTATTTTGCTGGTGTGTGGTTTGTTTAACCTTCTTAGACCAAATGTCTTGCGAGCTTGCTATCACACAAGGTAAGTTTCCCTTTACCAAAGTCAAACATCCACGTAATCTCATGAATAGGATTAGGACATGGCCGAATGAAGTTTATTGCTTTTGGTTTTAGCAGCAGAACAATTTCTCTCACCAGTCAGTCGGAAAACAATATCTCGCATAGGCCTGGGCTTTCGGTTATCCGTTCGGTTATCGGTTGGGTCCATTTGGTTTCGGTTCTAAGATTTAGTTTCCATTCGGATATTTTGAAATTTCGGTTAGGTTTCGGTTCAGTTCCGGTTTTTTCGGTTTTAAAATTTAATATCCATTCGGTTATTTGCATAGGATATTTTCGGATATTTCGGTTATTTGTGAGTATTTTCGGATATTTTGTGATATTTTTTCGGTTATTTTCGAGTATTTCTACTATTTTTATATTATTCAAGTATTTTTGATTATTTGATATATAAATAACTAATTATTTTGAAAATATAATTGTATTTCGGATATTTCGGTTACCCGAAATATTTCGGTTCGGTACCGATTCGGTTACGGTTATTTTTGTTATAAAATTTAGTATCCATTCGGTTATTTTCAAATTTTCGGTTCGGTTTGCTTCGGTGGTTTTGGTTCGGTACATTCGGTTAAAAAAAAGCCCAGGCCTTGTCTCGCAAGTCCCTTTTGATCAAAATGTCTAACTCACAAGTCCGATTTACTACAACAAACAAAGCCCATTTAGTGCATTGTGACGATTGTAAGAGAGATAAATTTAATAATTGGGCCTATTTGAAATCTACCAGGCCCAGCCCAAAAATATAATCTGTTTGGCCTTTTTATAAATGCGAAGTTGCTGCCTATCTAAAGAAAGATAGAACTGGATCTAAGTGAACCCTAATTTTCTCCGACGAAACCATGCCGAGAAAATCCGCCGGTGAGATCTCTCTCTATATCTTCCTAGAATTATTTGTTTTTTTTTCTGAAATCTTTTCTTAATTCCTCGCAGTCGGTGGCACATGCGTCTTCTGGGATGTCGAGTGTTGCCCAATCCCTGGAGGTGTGGATCCTGATTCGATTTGTAAGAAAATCAAATCCGCTGTTGCTAAGAAGGGTAATTGTGGTGGTAAGGTGTCAATCAGGGCTTATAATAAAACTATCCAGGAAAGCGACTCTCTCTGCTATGCCGGAGTCAGACTCGTAAACGAAGGTGAATTCCATTCTTTACTCCTATTTTTCTCTTTGTTACTCATATCTAATAGTATATCGGATCTCCGTTTCGTTTATGTATAATAGAGTCAGGTTCGATAGTGGATAAAATGCAAAAAGACATTCTTTTCTGGGCACTGGAAAATCGTCCGAAACCTAATGCTAAAAACCATGACCGACCAAATTTGGTGGTAATCGCAGAAAGCGTCTCACAAGAATCGGATTTTGGCAGAACGCTTCTTTATTTGAAATTGAGAAATTACAATGTTATCGCAGCACTGCCTAAGGAGGACAATGTCGCATGTCCATATGCAAGCTCGGCATGCCTTTGGACCAGCTTATTTGATTCAGGAAAACCTATCTACCAAAGCGGATCGGCTCACTGAAATGTTGTGATAAGGCTTTGGTTTTGTGTTTCATATTTGTCCTGTTAAACGCTGTTTTTCTGTGAAAAGGCTTTGGCTTTGTGTATCAAAACATTCTTCTTTCTTTGTTTAAATAAAATATGTTAAAGTTTATGGAGAGATAGATTTTTTCCACTAAATTCTCAATGGACATAACATTTTTATTTTTCATTTTACACTAGTCTTACATGCTCACTTGGTTTTTGAGCTACAACTACAAACTTGGTTTTCACTACATCCAACATGGTAAATCAAGCCTCAACAACAGCTTCACCCTCAAGTAAAAGTAAAACCGCCTTTTAAAATTTTGGATATACTGTGACGATTTTATCAAACTCTTTCAAGTTTGGAGACTGCATCAAAGTTTGTTTAAATGAAACAAGAAAGTTCGCCTGCCAAAAACTTGTATATCTCTTGAAACTCCACGCATGTGAAGGTACGCTTATAATTCTAGTTGGCATTCACCAATACCAAGATGTTGTAGGTAGCTGACTATGGACTTCTTGTACATCTTTTCGAGGTGATACCCGAGTTGCTCCCTTGCTTTCCCGAAATGAAGAAAACCTGAGAAACCGAAACTCGTCTGTGTTATCATCTCCTAAGCTCTCTAAAAATGTATTTTCAGGTGCAGATAATAGCAAGTAGTGTACATAGCAAAACTATAATAAAAAAACGGTCATAATCTGTGTCTCACTCACTACATATACTTTTAGGACAAGACTACAGGTCCTGTGACTAAAGAGGATCTCGGGAGAGCTACATGGAGATTTCTGCATACTCTTGCTGCGAAGGTTGAGTTTATGTTTTTCTCAATTTAATTGTAGTTTACATTTCGCTTGAACACTCGTGATTGTCTTTCTTTTCATAGTTGACTCTTAACCATACTTATAATCCACTTATTTTTCTTGAAACATGACGGATGAACAGACTTAGAGGGTTCGTTTGGGTGTTGGCAAACATTTGGGCTTAGGGAGGGTTTAGAGAGAAAGAAAGGATTTTGATTCCATTTGTCATTCTCATACTTCTATTTTATCCTGTTGATGAGACCTCTAGCAGTTTCTTAGTAGATGTTTGTGAATTGGTTACACTTGAGTATCTATTTTGAATCAGATGTTTCTTATTTTCTCATTAGTATCCAGAAAAACCAACAAAGCAGCAAAACAAGGATGTCAAAGATTTGGTACAACTCTTCCTGCCCTACTCTATTATCTTCTAAAATATAGATGGTAGTTTATTAGATGAGGTAGAAATTGGTTTTATAGAACTCGGAAGCTAGAACTTTCAGCTTGAAGCTTCTAAAAATTTATCAAGGCTTAACATTTTAGATCAGTCATTCCCAATAACTTGCAGTCCGAAAGTGTTCTTCCTGTCAAAGCTAATTCTGAATCTTTTTTCTGTAGATGGCGATACTTTCTCGAATGTACCCTAGTAGAGAATGTGCGGATTAGGCCTGGGCATATGGGTAACCCGTTCGGGTTCGGGTTCGGGTTGAATGGGTAATGAATTTATGGTCCATTTGGGTATTCCTATGGTTTCGGTTCCGGTCTGGTTTGGGTATTGTCGGGTCGGATCGGTTTGGGTAATACCCGAAGTTTAAAATCACTTTACATACTCAAATGATCAAATAAAGAGAATAGAACATCAAACATGATATTTAAATACTAAATCCAATCCAAAATAACAAAGATGACTATTTCACTATTAAGTGTTAAGAGTAGATTCTAATTATCTATATACATATATAAACATATGTGTATTGCATATATATATAAGTATATATATAAGTATATAACTATATAAGACTATATATCTAATTATCTATATACATATATAAACTCAAACGTCAAAAGTCACAAAACCTAAAACCTAGGACATACATATAAGTATATAACTATATAAGACTATATATCTAATTATCTATATACAATATATCTAATTATCTATATACATATATAAACATGTGTATTTCTTCGGATTTGTGGGTACCCTAAATGGGTAACGGGTAATCCCCGACCCGACCCGATACCCACGGGTAATCCAATACTCTACCCAATAAGATAATTTTCTAATACCCTAACCCTCCCCAACCCGATTTTTTCGGTCCGGGTATCGGTTCGGGTATCGGGTCCGGGTTTTTTGCCCAGGCCTAGTGCGGATCACTTCAAAGAAACCCGAAGGTAATGTTATTTTGTAGCTCATTCCAACTTACTGTAGTGGATTTTGATCACTCGTTCTCTCAGTTCTGTTTATAATAGATCGAATCCCGCACAAGCTGGAAATCAAGAGGAGTTCTCACAATAGCTTTGCCATGTACACAAACACCGTAAATAGAAGGTAAACTGAAAGAAGAGTAGAGTTAGTGTAGCGAGGTTACTGGGGGGCGTTCTTGCACATCTCAAAGCAGTGGGGCATAGTTATAAAAAGAAAGATAATTGAAATTTATGAGGATCTGAAATGAGGGTAAGAATTGAGAACCTATGATCCATATGTGTGATTCTAAAATTGTTTTGCAGTTTGGGAAAATTGGTGTTTCCTTGCGAGAGAGTGGATACAAGATGGGGCGTTAGAGTGTGAGCAGAAAAGTTGTGATCTCCATAGACTTTTAGACCCATTTTATTATTATTTTCTTTTTTTCCATTTAAAATCATTGATATCATATCAAAATTACAAGGTCAGTATACAGAACTTTCGCTAACATATTTTGAAATCCATTATTTTTCTTCTCCACATTCGATCTTGCTCTGATGTGAAGCATGTGGTGTGGGTAGTGTCTTTTGGCTAAACCTCCAAATTGCACACTGCATAAGAAAACATGATGCTCGGTAATAGTAATGAAATGTCAACATTACGATACCAAAACTTCCGTATCATATTATTTTAATATGTTTTGAATTTGTTTTCCTTTCTATTCGATCCCAAGAATATCTTAATCATTTTGGTAAGGTAGCTATAACAATGATTCCGAAGTCTATAGAAAGAGATACTCTATAAGAAAAAATGGTCCTAAACCCATAAACCCAAAAGAGGGATTTTTCATTAGTTTATCTTTTTAGGGTTTTTGATTTTTTTTTTGTTTTTAGTCTATGGAAAATTTATTTTAGTCGATCCTTATGTGATCATTATATTTGTATGGATTATATCTAATTTACTAAGAATAAAAAAGTATAAATACTTCGAAAAAATATAGGAAATGAAAGTTGTTGATGGAGATATTCGACTGATAATTGATAGTGGTAACTGGTGAATTATTTAACATATATTGTAGTTAAGGTAAATAATTACAAAAAAGTGTCCATTACTTGAAAATTGATTGACGAATTAACGGAAAAAATGGTAAAGACATTAATTACCGTTCTTAAGTAATATAAAACCAACAAAATGTACATTTACAAATATCAAAAGTTCAAATAGATTGAAATAATGGTAATGCATCAGATTCCTTATTTAGTTTTTCTACAATTTTCGGGTTGACTTCGTAAGACCATCTCTAATGGTAAGAACCCATGAGGTTTTTACCAATTTTTTTATTTTAAATTTTGAAAATTTCAAAGCTGAGAAACTCCATTGGAGTTCTTAACAAATTCATTCTCCAATGGTAGGGGTTCTTAAAAAATATTTTTTTGAAAATAAAATGTGGTGTTTAATGTTTGGTGTTTTGAAGTTTTGAAAATAAAGATGTAGAAGAGACAAGATAATTTTGGTGTTTAAGTGTTGATAAACACATTTGTTTGATTGGGACAAAGTAAAGAAATACAAGAGACAAGTGAATCTTTTGTTTGATTGTAACTTATCAGGTAAAGATTTTGGCTTGAGAATTCAATGCGTTTAAATATTGTTTTGCTTGATGGTCTCTCTAGTTACACTCTATGAAAAACTCAATTAAAAGGAGACTATGATCAATAAGGAAGTTGGTAATGTACATAGGAATAAGATTTGTTCTAGAAAGGTTTTAAGTACCCATTCCATGATTTGATGCCTTCAACAAAACTGAGCTTAGCAAGGATAGAGATGACAGAGCTCCTGCCACAAATAGTATTGTATTGAACATGTAAACAAATGTTGTAAGATTGGTTAAACGGATGTACTAAGATTGGTTATTCCTTCATTTTTGCTTTGTTGATTGTCATGCTTTCCTCTGTCCGTCTGTTTCATGTTCATTTTGAAAGAGCACATGGACTAGGTAAAGGAAGTGGAACTAATTGCTTATAGTCTTATAGATTTGTTTCAGACAAGCAAGTAGAGGTACACCAATTCGCTATGAGGAAAAACACCAATAAACTAGAAAAGACGAGAGTTTTCTCAGAAACAGTGTTTTCTTTTTTTTGGAGCCATGAAACCCTTGAGACTTTGTATGAGTCCAATGAAGTGGAAGGTGGGCTCCAAGTGGTAAGACCAATGCCATGGTTGGTGTAGAGAGGAAGAAAATCTGACTCAACCTACATAGCGTAATGGCACACAACTTAAATATTAAACAATACTGTGAAAGAAAATTGAAGAAAACAGTGTTAGATTTTACAAACTTTGTGCCTAGCGAAAATGATTCTAGCTGTTCAACATACTGTTGATACTTCGATTCTCATTTTGTTGAACATCTAGCTGAACATACCTCTTTCTTGTGTGTTTTCGCTTCTTGGTTCATTTTTCTTCTACTAAACGTTGATAGAAGAGAACGTAGGCTGCCGAGGTCTTGATATCTTCTTTGCTGATTTGGTGGACATTGCTATCATTGAACTCATACCATTGATCACCTCCAAGCTGCAAAGTAAGAAAATGAGTCAGAAATTCCCAAGAGACTACACAAATATTATGAACCATTCAACACAAAACGATGAGACATAGGATTGGATAATAAAACAATGTCTTATTTATCCCTTACATGGACATATGCAGTGTAATGACCACCTGTCATGCTTCCACAGTGATTGCTAAATATAGCATGTAGCGATAAGTCTGACCATTCTTGTAGGAGATGTAGCTTGATAGATCAAGATCATCTAGCGGGAAGTCCACATCATCCTCCAGCTTGTTATTCAGTGAAAACCTCTTCAGATGAATTACCAGGATCTCTGGCAACCTCCACAGATCCAACTTTTTAATGGCTTGCCTCTTCTTTTTGCACCCAGGACAATCCCTAAAGAAACGATTCGGAATCATGTCATCTACCAAAGTTCACAGAGAACTAGTACAGAGCAATTCAGGTGCACAAAAAAAGATTTACGAAAATCAAGTGACAAAAAAATGGTTTTGATCAATAGCTCACCACATGTTATCAGGACCAAGAGGCTCCTCCGCCAAGTATGCTTCAAGGCACTTGTCAAGTGAAACAGATTCTTCCTGGGGTCTCTTAGTTCCAAATTTGGAAACCTCAGGTAAGTAGCTCAGAAGACAAGTATCATAAGCGTCTAGCTCTTTTACTGGCCAACGTGCAAGCACATTCACCACCTTGGATTTACTATTTAAAGGCTTTTCTTTCAATATTTCAGATTGTATTGAGTTTCCTCTGTCTTCGGTTAGGTAAAGCCTCAACACAGGGTCTGGAAGAGACTCAGTAGTCTCCTTCGCGTCAGTGGAAGTAGAACCATCGGTAACTGCTTTATCAGTGGCGTCTTCTTCAATCGGATCTTCAAGATTCGCAGTGAAGAATTCAGTAGGCATCTTAAATGAACTAAGCAATTTCAGGTACAGGTTCTCAACATCAGATCCATTCTCAACGTCACAAAGCCTCGAGACCAAGGGGATTCCAAATCCCTTCCACGTTGGGTTTGATTTCCCAAGGATAACCTGCCTGAAACGGTTAGATATTTAGTACCCACCAGACATAAATTCCATTCATGAAACTACTGACAGTAATTAAACTGCTGTACTACTTAAAAAAAAAACAATGGCACGTTAGAGAGATACATTCTATAAAGGCAAGAACTATAGATATTGATTGCTGAGGAAAGTGCATGCAATGAACTTTAAATTCATGTTGTTGCCGACATAAACAAACAGATAATGTCCAAAACCACCGGTCAAAGGGATATTTGCATTGATAACCTTTCTTAGCATTTGAATACTATGCAAACTTACTCTTCCAGCTTCTGATGCGTAAACACAATCAAACGAGAATTGTTTGCATCTTTCTTTAACCGGTACACGACAAGTTTGGCACCATATCCGATTATGGTTAATGAATCAGTCGGCTCCTCTATGAAGCGAATAATTTGATTGTTGTATACCTATACAAGTGAAGGCCAGATGAAAAGAATTTCCATAGCATGTGTTAACAAATACTCCGCGTTAGGACCAAAATAAGAATCATGGCATCAAATATAGCATATACGATATAGAAATATACCTCAGTAACCAGTAAAGTCTCATCCTCTTGTAAAGAGCAGGCCGTGACAAGAGCCTTCTGAAGATCTTCAAATCTTCCAAACTCAGGAACGTTGACAGTCAATAAAGCAGGCAGACTACCCCCATCGGCACTCATGACTATTAGATCCATTGTTCGCATTGAAGTGCATGGCAAAGGTAGTGATAGGTACATGAACGGATCAAACGTAACAGAACCCTTTTTGCAAATAGGACAAACTATTGTTGACTTTAATTGGCCCTTCAACCAGAAATGCACACAAATGTCTTAGTGATCAACATGGTCGGGATATTTTCTTAGCAAATGCACTGAACCAAAGAAGATGAGGATATCCAGGATAGTCAAATGGTTAAAGTGCAAAGAGCATCGTATCAAACGCAAAGCAGTTCTTAAGAAAAGTTGTGTATAGAGAACATTCTAATAACTTGACATAGTTATCAACAGGGAAATATCTTCCTTAAGAACAAAGAATAAATTATGTACAGAACTTCAATCAAGAAGATAAAGTTGCCTGACCAATCTAATAAAAGAAATTTCAAACTTGTCCAAGATCAGAATGAAACATAAAACCTACAACTTATATACCAGAAAATTGCACAGCTTGAACCATCCAATATTTGTCAAGCAGAGTTCAAACTATATTTTCCTAATGTGCAAGCCAAACCGATCCTTAGAGTGATTGTCAACAGAGGTATAGAAACAATTTAGGAACCTAAAGATACTTACTAGGCATAAATCAACGATTATTGAATCATTGAGAGCCACATGATTTCGCCAATATTCATCGGCCACTTCTTCCTCTGGAAGACCATCTCCATCTTTTGCTTCCACATAAGGCTTGGTCTTTATACGATTTAAGTCCTCGTGGAGTCCATCCAGCAAGAAAACTAGAAGTTCCTGCAACCATGTATGAAATACATGAATTGAATCTTCCAATATTTGGTCTTTTATGCTGACTGACAGGGAGAAACATCAGGAAGGCTCACTTAATTCAAATTCTATAAATTGAAGGGTTTTCTCTGACCTGCGAATCATGCTGATTAAAGCCACTAAATTGAGGAGCATATCGATCAAGTTTTGCTTTAAGTATACTTGGGGACACTGCTGATGCACCTGGAGCCCACAAACTCCTTAACAAGTCACCGAAAGCTAAAGCAAGCTCACCCTGCCACAAGAAAATTTGATTGGTGAGGCTAACCAAGAAGAAAGAGAATCTATCTATACAACAAGCAATATATCAGCATACTTTCTTTCCCAATGGGTTGTCAAGATTTATTTCTTTACTGTACTCTCCAAGAAAGAATTCAACAAGCTTTGGTGTGTGAGCTGTTGGGGTCGGATTTCATCCCATAGCACCGAGCCGAACTCCAAACGCCTCAGGGAATTTCTGAAGACACCTCGGTGGAAACTGCCGTTCACCTCGGGTCGAACTGCCATTCACCTCGGGTCGGACTATCATTCACCTCGGGTCAGATTGCCACTCGCCTCGGGTCATCGCATCAATCACCTCGGGGGACACCCATAGTCTGCTCGGGGTCTGTCAGCAGGCTCACGAACCCGAGCCGGCTCCCTTCAAGTGCCCGAGCCGGTTCACTTCGGGAAACCGAGCCGGTTTGTGTCGAGACCCCCGAGCTGGATCTTTCCGTGAACCCGAGCCGCTTTCCTCGGGAGCCTAGGCCACGCCTCTCTTGTCCCCGAGCCGGTTGCATAAGTTCTCCGAGGCGAAGCCTTCATCATCGCCCGAAGCAAAGACTTAGTAAATATTCTTCTCTAAAGGTATCATTTCCAAGCAAGTTATCATTTCCGAAAAAGAAGGATCATTTCCGATAAACTCGGAAATGATAAGGAAGAATCGCGAAGGATCAACTCAAATCAGGAAATCTTCCGAAAACTCCGAAGAATAAGGAAATTGTCCTAAATCCGCGATATTCTGGCCGACTTCAAGATAAATGGAAATCTTCCGAGAATATCGCTGGAGAGGCGGTTCATCATCCCTATATAAAGAGATTCAAGGCTCAAACGAAGGGCAAGAAAGATCGCTCTGGAAATTAAACTACGCAAAGCTCTCACAGCACAAACACTTTTTCTTTTACGATCAAACTCTTGTACGATCAAAATCATCTTTTCATTAATAATATCAAGAACACCATCTTTGGTATCAATCGTTTCTGTTGTTCTTTGAGAATTCACGTTTATCGTATCCCTAAAATAAAACCCTAGACAAATCTTGATTGTGTTAGTTTCGACTTCCACAGTTTGGCGCCGTCTGTGGGGATACTTTAGAATTCTCTTACCCTAAGACGCAGAACTCGATTACTGAAAAGCATGATGAACGAAGACGGTCGTCAGTCGCCACCAGCTGGAGGAGGAATCCCGAACCCTCCGAACCCTCAGAATCCTCAACCCGCCGATCCGACGATCCTAGCGACTCTAGCCGAACTGAAAGATCTGATGGTTAAATTCCAGAAGAAAACTGACGACCAAGAGAAAGCCAACCAAACCTTGGCGCAGCGAGTCGACGAAATCGCAACACGCGGGCAACAAAAAACCACACGTTTCCAAACTTGGCCACCACGAGCTCGGAGGGACTTGCCTGGCATCAACCCAACGAGACTCACGTTCGCGACACCAACCGGCAATACCAGAGTCGCAACCCGAGCCGACCCTGTCAGGCGCGAGAACCAGGATGATCCCACCGAGCCAGACGCAGTGGACTTGACGGACGAGCCAGAAGATCTGCAAGACGAACGTACCCGAGCCGGAGCTAACTCCGCCGAGCGAACAGATCTCACTGATGACGAAGAAACTGAGGAAAACATAAGGTGGGCCGAAGAATCCGAAAGAGAAGACGAGCTAAGCAAGATCCGAGCCTCCCTAGCCAAGGCGGAAGCCGATATGAAGCTCGTCAAAACCCAGATACATAGCGTCTCATCCTCCGCGCCGAACATCGACCGAATTTTGGAAGAATCTCGGAATACGCCTTTCACCAAAAGAATTTCTGAGACGACGATGTCCAACCTGGGAAAGTTCAGAATCGACTCCTACAACGGATCAACCGACCCGAAGTGCCACATTAAATCGTTCGTGATATCTGTGGCCCGAGCCAGGTTCAAGCCCGGAGAAAAGGATGCGGGTCTGTGCTTACTGTTCGTGGAACACCTCAAAGGACCCGCATTAGAGTGGTTTTCAAGATTGGAACGAAACTCGATTGATAGTTTCGACGAGCTGTCGACATTGTTCCTCAAACAATACTCCGTGCTCATCGACCCCGGAACTTCCGACGCGGATCTATGGTCCTTGTCTCAACAGCCGACCGAGCCACTAAGGGATTTCCTCAAGACCTTCAAATCGACGCTAGCCAAGGTCGAAGGAATTACAGATGTAGCAGCTCTCTCGGCTTTGAAGAAAGCTCTCTGGTACAAGTCAGAATTCAGGAAAGAGTTGAACCTGTCTAAACCAACGACAATTCGCGACGCGCTCCATCGAGCCTCGGATTTCGTCGCCCACGAAGAAGAAATGGCGCTACTAGCAAAGAGGCACAAGCCAACAAAACAGGCGCCCCGAGCCGAGAAAACCGAGAAAGCCCAAGCGGCGCCTCCGGTCCAGAAAAAGACACGTGAGAGCAGTACGTATACGCATCACGAAGGGCGCAATTTCTCAGGATACCATAGCTACCAGATTGACACGCCCCGAGGCCGTGGCCGCGGTAGAGGCCGAGGCCGTGGGCGAGGAAGAGAGTCCTTCACCTGGACAAGGGATCAGCCACCGAGCAATGATCAAGAATATTGCGAACACCACAAAATTTTCGGCCATCATACCTCGAGATGCCGAAGCCTCGGAGCCAAGTTAGCAACCAAATTCCTAGCTGGAGAGCTCGGGACAAACGTTACTCTTAAGGACCTCGAGCCAGAACCGGAGCCCGAACAGACCAACCCAGGAAGAGACCCCGAACCAAGGAACCAGGAGTCTCAGAAAAGAACCCGGGGATCGGAAGACGAAGACCGAGATGGTACGCGGCAGAAGATTTTTACCATAATGGGTGGATCGCCATACTGTCCTGACACTGTAGCGGCAATCAAAGCTTATCAATGCCGAGCCGAGACACCTAGCAACTGGACAAGACCCTTCGATCGACCTAACGACGTGATCACATTCGAAGAGAGCGAGACAAACGGGCTCGACATGCCTCATAACGACCCAATCGTCGTCACATTAGCGATAGGAGACCACGATATTTACCGAGTGTTAATTGACACCGGCAGCACCATTGACGTGATCTTTCGCGAAACGCTCCAACGAATGAACATCGACATGTCACAGGTGATTCCGACCCCGAGGCCTGTCCTCGGATTTTCAGGGGAAACTTTGATGACGCTTGGGACCATCCAACTACCAGTCCGAGCCGGCGGGGTAACAAAGATAGTCAACTTCTCAGTCACCGATCGACCTACCATCTACAACGTCATAATGGGAACCCCGTGGTTAAATCTAATGCGAGCTGTCGCATCAACATATCATCTGTGTGTCAAGTTCCCGACCCCTAATGGCGTGAAAACAATTTGGGGCAGTCAGAAAAATTCTCGGATGTGTTTCATGGCAGCACACAAACTCCGAAACCCTGTCACTGAAGTAAAGGCTGAAACGGATCACAAGAAATCGAAACTTGGCCGGAGTGAAGAGAAGGCTATATCTAAACAGTTATAGCAATTACAGATCGAGGAGGCGCGCGAGGAGAAGAAGCCTACCTCGGATCCTGTAATCTCCATTAGCCTCGACGACGAACGGCCCGAACGATGTGTGGAAATTGGCAGCGACTTAACCGAGGAGCTCAAGACCGAGCTCATCTCATTCCTCAAGGAGAACATCGACACCTTCGCCTGGTCGGCTGAAGATCTACCTGGGGTAAGCATCGACGTAATCTGCCACGAGCTGAATGTTGACCCATCTTTCAAGCCCATCAAGCAGAAGCGAAGAAAATTGGGTCGGGATCGCGCAGATGCAGTGAACGCCGAAGTTGAAAAACTCCTGAAGATCGGCTCGATCTCTGAAGCAAGGTATCCGGACTGGTTAGCAAATCCTGTCGTGGTTAAAAAGAAGAACGGCAAGTGGAGAGTTTGCGTCAATTTCACCGATCTGAACAAAGCTTGCCCTAAAGACAGTTTTCCGCTCCCACATATCGATCGTTTAGTGGAAGCAACCGCGGGAAATAAGTTGCTATCATTCATGGACGCTTTCGCAGGATACAATCAAATTCTCATGCACCCCGACGATCGCGAGAAGACAGCATTCATCACAGACCGAGGTATCTACTGTTACAAAGTCATGCCCTTCGGACTCAAGAACGCCGGCGCGACGTATCAGCGACTCGTCAACAGAATGTTCTCCGAACAGCTCGGGAAGACGATGGAAGTTTATATCGACGACATGTTAGTCAAATCTCTTGAAGAAAGCGACCACATAGCCCATCTGCGCGACTGTTTCCGTCAGCTCAACAAGCACAACATGAAGCTTAACCCAGCAAAATGTCGTTTCGCGGTAAAGTCTAGAGAATTCTTGGGGTATCTCGTAACACACCGAGGCATCGAGGCGAACCCGAAACAGATCGATGCTCTACTAAACATGCCCTCACCGCAGAACAAGCGCGAAGTCCAACGTCTCACCGGGAGAGTCGCAGCCTTGAACCGATTCATCTCGCGATCCACTGACAAATGTCTAGCTTTCTACGACACTCTGCGCGGGAACAAGAAATTCGAATGGACCGATCGCTGCGAAGAAGCTTTCCAGGAACTGAAGAAGTATTTAGCTAATCCACCGGTGTTAGCGAAACCAGTCCCGGGCGAGCCGTTATTCCTATACATCGCGGTCTCTGATACGGCTATAAGCGGAGTCATAGTCAGGGAAGACAGAGGGGAGCAGAAGCCGATTTTTTACGTCTCGCAAACTTTCACCGACGCGGAAACACGCTACCCGCAAACTGAAAAGCTCGCCCTCGCCGTAGTAATGTCAGCTCGGAAGCTACGGCCATATTTCCAGTCTCACTCGATTGTCGTCATGGCGCCCATATCGCTCCGAACCATCTTGCACAGTCCAAGCCAATCGGGACACTTAGCCAAGTGGGCAGTAGAACTCAGCGAGTATGACATCGAATACAGAAACAAAACATGCGCGAAATCTCAAGTCCTGGCCGATTTCATCATCGAGCTGCCAACAGAGAACGTCCGAGAAGAGTCGCCCAACGCTGTTTGGATCCTCCACGTCGACGGCTCATCCTCAAAACAAGGTTCTGGCGTCGGAATCCGCCTCGCATCACCAGAGGGCGAAATCCTTGAACAATCCTTTCGGCTAAATTTCGACGCGACTAACAACGTGGCTGAATATGAAGCGCTAATAGCAGGACTTAAGCTGGCTCGGGGACTTAAGATCAACAAGCTGCGAGCCTTTTGCGACTCCCAGCTCGTGGCTAATCAATTCAATGGAGAATACACGGCTCGCGACGAACGAATGGAAGCGTATCTTGCTCTCACGCAAGACTTGGCGAAACAGTTCGGAGAGTTTGAGTTGACCAGAATCCCGCGAGGTGAGAACACATCGGCCGATGCCTTAGCGGCTCTAGCTTCAACCTCCGACCCAAATCTGAAGAGGATCATACCGGTCGAGTTCATCGAAAAGCCGAGCATTGAAGATAATAGCGAAGATCAAGTTCTAACAGCTCGGGAGACAGAAGAACTGGAAGAAATGGACATCGAACAACTAGACCAGCAAACTACGGACGCAACCGAGCCCGAATACGGAAGCGACGCCAAATGGATCGGAGCCATCCGAAGCTACATTACCGATGGAGAAGTTCCTACTGAAAAGTGGGCAGCTCGGAAGCTTAAGGCCAAAGCGGCTCGGTATACTCTGATCGACGGAGAGCTCTTTAAATGGCGGTTTTCTGGTCCTCTCCTTATCTGTGTCGAAGGAAACGAAGCTCGGAGAGCCATGGAAGAAGTTCACGGCGGATCTTGTGGAAACCATTCTGGCGGAAGAGCTCTGGCTATAAAGATCAAACGCCACGGATATTTCTGGCCGACGATGGTCAAAGACTGCGAGAAATTTTCTCAGCGGTGCGATAAATGCCAGAGGCACGCACCAACCATTCATCAACCCGCCGAGCTCCTCTCTTCCATCACTTCGCCTTATCCGTTCATGCGATGGTCCATGGACATCATCGGACCTCTACACAACTCCAAACAGAAGAAACTCGTCCTCGTACTAACATACTACTTCTCCAAATGGATCGAGGCGGACTCCTATGCCAGCATCAAAGACGCGCAGGTCGAAAACTTCGTCTGGAAGAACATCATATGCCGCCACGGGATACCTTATGAGATCGTTACAGACAATGGATCGCAGTTTATTTCGGCTCGGTTCGAAGGATTCTGCGAGAAATGGGGAATTCGCCTCAGCAAGTCTACGCCCCGGTATCCTCAGGGGAACGGACAGGCCGAAGCGGCAAACAAGACGATTCTCGACGGAATAAAAAAGCGCCTCGACGCAAAGAAAGGCCGCTGGGCCGACGAATTGGAAGGAGTACTCTGGTCACACAGAACCACGCCACGGCGAGCCACGGGAGAAACACCTTTCGCCCTTGTCTACGGCACGGAGTGTGTGATTCCCACCGAAGCCGAGATCCCGGGACTGAGAAGACGTTTTCTCCCCGAGCAGGAAAATTCCAACACTCAGATGATGCTGGACGAGCTGGACTTAATTGACGAAAGAAGAGATTCGGCTTTGGTCCGAATGCAGAACTATCAGAATGCGACGGCTCGGTACTACAACTCTCACGTTAAACATCGCCGTTTCCACGAAGGAGATCTCGTACTGCGCAAAGTTTTCCAAAATACCGCCGAGCAGAACGCAGGCAAACTCGACGCGAATTGGGAGGGACCTTACACGATTGCAAAGGTAATCCGTCCCGGCGTCTACGAACTCATCAACATGAACGGCAAAGCGGTACCTAGATCCTGGAACGCAATGCATCTAAGGAAATACTACCGCTAAAAACCTAAGGTACGCATGTACTCGAACTACGGGGTGGCTTGATCCCTGAAAAGGGTACGTAGGCAGCTCGTCCTCGGACGAGTTCAGCTACCCCCCCTAATTAAAAAAGGGGGGAGTGGGTCCGTATACATATACTCCCACTTAACTTTTTAACTAATTTTCTAGTTTTTACCCTTCGGGTCATTAATTTTATCCACCTCGACATCTATCCTAAAAGTCACCTCGGAAACTTTCACGGTCACCTTACCGACATATAAAGCTAAAAGTTCGTTCGGACGATGGCCACGTCCCCGAACAGAAAAAGCTCTTTTCACCGCTTCGGTTACAGCGCGCTATATAAACAGTCAAGACGATTCGGTCGGAGATATCCTGCCATAAAGAAATTGTCTTCAGAAAACCCAGTTGACTTCGACACTGGTACCCCAGTTCGCTTCTAAGCACTGGCTTCGACTATATCAGCTCGGGTCGCAACCGATAGAGATTAGTCCCATATAACTAAAACCCAGTTATCTTAACACTGGTTCGCTATTCCGAAAGATAACTTCTACTGAGCCGAAACTCATTTTTACCAAAACCCAATTACGTTGACATTGGTGTATAATCCGGTTCGGAAGTTAATACTATTGGGAAGTTAAAACGGCTCGACGGGCATGTCATAAACCCAGTTACTCAACACTGGTATCGGATTCAAGAAACATGCATTCAGATGGATAAAGCCGTCCAGGCATAAGTTTTACAAAAAAAAAAACAGAAGAAAAAGGAGTTTTAGAGACGCCTCGGGCTTATTCGTCTCGCTCTTCGGCATACGTCGCCGCAGGATCCAGGAACGTTCCTGCTTGATCGGTAACTCCGATTTCGGTCGCATCGCCTTCCACCGACCTATTTCCGAGGCTATCATGAGCGGAGTCGGGTGAAACCGGAGGAACCTTCAAAGTTCCGAGCAGTTCAACCGCAAGCCGAGAATACTCCGCTTCGGCATCCCCGAACTCTTCTTTCCATGCCTCTACCTCCTTCTTCTCATCCTCGATCGACTTTCCCCCTTCGAGCTCGGCGATCAGCTCGGCGTTTGCTTTGGCCTGGGAGAAGTACATGTAACGATCGGCAACTTGGTCAAACTGTTCCAGTTTCGCCTCGATCGTCCCGATCTGCTTGGCGAACTCCTCAGTAACCGCCCTTTTCGCAGCTTTCCTGGCTCGGGCTACCTCGACCTCCCGAAGAGACTTCTCCTCGGCGAGCAAGCGTTTGAGGCGCTCGACCTCTGCTTCGGTTTTTTGCCGAATTCGAGCATTCTCCTTGGCCTCTTTCAGCCTCGCCTCTTGCTCAGCTGCGACAAGGGCCTCCGCGTTCTCTCTCGCCGTAGTCGCCTCGGCTATCCTCCTCTCCGACTCCGCACGGGCTATTTCAAGCCGCTCGTTGGCAACTTCATGCTGACGGTTCGCAGATTCGTAAGAACGAACCAGCGTGTTCATTGAGGAGAAAGCCTGGGAATAAAATAACATGTTAGGAACGGAAAAGAAATCGAAACAAGAGGCTCAACAAAAAATCATTACCTTCAGAAAGTTAGCCGAAGTCTCGGCGTATCTCTCCGCCTCGGCCAGATTCTCAGGGGCCGTCAGCAACGGCCATGCGCACGAAGCAACAAGATTGGCCGAAGCCATCTTGTCCTTGTAAATCGGTCGGGAGCTGCCATGGTCGCTCTTCGACCTTTTCCTCCTATCGGTAGAGTGTTCGCCCCGAGGACGCTTTCCTTTAGACTTGGCCTGTCTACCGGCAGCCAAGCCAACCACCACCTCGGTGTGTTCGACCTCGGGAGCCTGAACTCCACTGTCCCCAGCTGGGACATCATCGACCGCTTCGGGAGGAACCGAAGCAACCGCTCGGTCAACCCCAGATCGTTCGGGGCCTTAACCGCTTCGGGCCTGCCAGATGCCTCGGGAGGATCGGACGCCTCGGGCCCTCTGGACCCCTCGCTCAAAGGTTTGAAGGCTGCCTCGAGAGCTCTTTTCTGCTCGGCCGCTTCCTTCTCGGCAGCCTTTTTCTCCCTTAGTGTCATCTTCGCCTTTTGCATCTCCATGTAGCCGCTTAGTCGGTGATCCGAAGAAGATGACGAGGACGAACAGGATACGCCTCGGAGTAATCTCAACGCCTTCTCAACCCTTTTAAGCGTGAAATGTTTGGTCCAGTTACACTTCCGCGAAGCTAACTCCTCGTGAATTTCTAGAAGATCTTCGGGGATAAGCTCGAGGAACGCCGGGTTACGATCTGAAAACGAAAACAAAACCGGTTAGAATAAATCGATCAAATCGCAAAGAAAAAAAAAAAAAAAAAAAAAAAAAAAAAAAAAAAAAACGCCTCGGGTAAACTACCGATTGTGCCCCATTTCGCAACAATTTTATCAAGGCATCCCTCGGGGACGGAGTCCTCGTCAATCGCGACGAAGAAGAAATGATCGGTGTATTTCTCGTCCTTGCTCGGGAACCCGCCAATGATCTTTTTATTTTTGCTCGGCGAGATGTAGTACCTTTCCAGAGGACCCGGGCTACGACGAACCTCCAGGAAATTCCTTAGATGCCCGAGGGACAAAACTTTATCCGCCTCGAAACTCCTAACTAAAATCCCGATTAGATGCCGTAGTCCGCGGGTTGAGATCTGGGCCAACGCAATCTTGTACGACCACAAATACTCAACAATCAGCCTCGGGAGAGGGAACCACAGGAAACAAAAACTGAAAAATCCCTCGTACAGCGTGAAGAACCCCTCGGGAGGATTATCGGCTCGTTCACTCGGAGTCGGAAGCCTCATCGTGACTCCTTCGCTGAAACCAAACCGAGCTCTTAATTCTCTGAGGGAGTCCTCGGTGGATAGCGTAGAACCAGGGGGATCGGGCCTTTTTACTTTTCTGGCTCGCTTCGTCTTCAGCTGCAGAGCCTTAGCCGCCTGCATCCTGGCCTGAAGTATTCTCGCCTCGGCATCAGAATCATAGGAAATCGCCTCGGCCTTTACAGGGAGCGAAGACGGCTCGGGCGCCTTTTGCCAACAAGAGCCCCCAGCTTCGTCCTTAGACGGAGGATGCGCCCTCCCCGTAATTAAAGTTGCCTCGGGATCATCAGGAAGATCCTCATCCCGAGCCACATTCGCTACTGTATCTTCCCGAGCCAAGAATCGGCTCGGATCTTGGTCCATAGGTGACAACCTTGATTCACTATCGCCTTTCCGCTCGGAGCAATTTGAAAAACTAGCCTCAGCTCCTTCCGAGGGACTGCTCCAGACAATTTTCCTTTCGTGAACAGGAATGCTTCTGCCTCGGGACGAATCGCTCGAATCAGAGAGTGACATCTTCGGCTCGGGTGAATTGAAAAGAATCGGAAAAACAAGATTCGAAATCGGAAAAACCAAATCTAAGATCTGGTACGGCGGAGGGATAACGGGAAATAAAGCAAAGCAAGAGGAAATTAAAGAGATCAAGATCAGAGAGAAAAGAAGCGAACCTTAGAAATTTTCCTTGCAGATTGCGAAATGAGAAGATGAAGCAAGAGTCGGATATTTATAGATTGCTTCGGCGCGTCGGGTACACACCAGTTAAATAATGTTTCGCATCCGCCCAAATCTCGGGCGCGTCGGGAGCGCGTGACCAACACTAAATTACTTCGCATCCGCACGGGTCTCGGGAATCAGCAGAAGACTCTTCCACTTCTCGAGGTAGAATCTCAACCGTCACACGCGTTAGGAGAAGATGAAGCGTCGAAGAGAATTGAATCATCAAGAACACTAATTACCGAATGACACTTCGCGAAATTTTCAAAGGATGGGCTCGGAACAAGGTTTAAAACGGCTCGGATTAACAGTCGTGAAGCTCATCGGTCGCTCTTCGAACCAACGAGCTGGGGGGCTAACTGTTGGGGTCGGATTTCATCCCATAGCACCGAGCCGAACTCCAAACGCCTCAGGGAATTTCTGAAGACACCTCGGTGGAAACTGCCGTTCACCTCGGGTCGAACTGCCATTCACCTCGGGTCGGACTATCATTCACCTCGGGTCAGATTGCCACTCGCCTCGGGTCATCGCATCAATCACCTCGGGGGACACCCATAGTCTGCTCGGGGTCTGTCAGCAGGCTCACGAACCCGAGCCGGCTCCCTTCAAGTGCCCGAGCCGGTTCACTTCGGGAAACCGAGCCGGTTTGTGTCGAGACCCCCGAGCTGGATCTTTCCGTGAACCCGAGCCGCTTTCCTCGGGAGCCTAGGCCACGCCTCTCTTGTCCCCGAGCCGGTTGCATAAGTTCTCCGAGGCGAAGCCTTCATCATCGCCCGAAGCAAAGACTTAGTAAATATTCTTCTCTAAAGGTATCATTTCCAAGCAAGTTATCATTTCCGAAAAAGAAGGATCATTTCCGATAAACTCGGAAATGATAAGGAAGAATCGCGAAGGATCAACTCAAATCAGGAAATCTTCCGAAAACTCCGAAGAATAAGGAAATTGTCCTAAATCCGCGATATTCTGGCCGACTTCAAGATAAATGGAAATCTTCCGAGAATATCGCTGGAGAGGCGGTTCATCATCCCTATATAAAGAGATTCAAGGCTCAAACGAAGGGCAAGAAAGATCGCTCTGGAAATTAAACTACGCAAAGCTCTCACAGCACAAACACTTTTTCTTTTACGATCAAACTCTTGTACGATCAAAATCATCTTTTCATTAATAATATCAAGAACACCATCTTTGGTATCAATCGTTTCTGTTGTTCTTTGAGAATTCACGTTTATCGTATCCCTAAAATAAAACCCTAGACAAATCTTGATTGTGTTAGTTTCGACTTCCACATGAGCCAAGCACTGAAGGGAACTGTTCAGGAAACAGGTATTTCCTAGATTCTGCAAGCCTGTCAGCCCCAAAGTTCCAGCTTCTCCATCTTTTCCCAAAAAGCTCAAAGAATTACTCCCTCCAACTCTGAAAAAATTGTGCTACCATTAATATGCCATTGAATAGGAACATAAAAAGTGTACAGCTTGTTTGCAATGTTAATCTCATTCTTACTCTTCTAAATCTTCGAAATACTCTTCCTTCGGACCTGCATTTATGGTCCGGTAGGATCCACCTTCGCATAACCTATAAAAATCCCAAGAAGCTCTTGCTTCAAGATCCAGCAACGCTTGTCGGTTGTCATTGGCGACTAATATAACAAAGCCTCTACGTGCCAGTTCCGCCATCAGAATTGAAAAATCTTGATCACCAGTAAAGAAAAGGATATTGCCGGGAGGTCGGAAGTCAAGCGCGTGCAACAACACCGCAAGTAGGATCCTCATATCTGCCGCGTCTGGCTTTCCTGGAAATAAAAAAAAAAGAATGGTTAGTGTTACTGCTGCAACGAAAGCATTATATAGAATTCTCCTTGAAGGGCAATTGCTACATACTCTTAAACGGTTCAGGAAGAATTGCACAAAACGGATAAGAAGGGAGCTCTGAAATAAATCTTATCTTCACACAGCATTGCTCATTACTGCAAACAAAAACGAATGTCAAAACATAGAAAAGGAATTAAAAAATGAACTCAAAAATTTGAAATTTGCACCTGTTTTCAAAGAAAAAGCAGAACTGCATTCTCTTCTTTGGCAGTTGTCTAGTAGTATAGAGGTTACTTCCAATGACATCGTAAATATACTCATGGGATATCAATTTAGTTTCCTCTAATCTTATTCTTCTACCACCAGTAGGATTACTAGAGCCTTTAAATGTGATGTGAACCTACAACGCAAAATATTTCAACAAATTAGAATGAGTAGATCTTGGTAAAAGATATGATATTTCTGAACACGTGAGGGACATGTGGAAGAATAAGTATGATTTCGAAGGGATAGGTGGGAAAATATGACTCATACCTTGTAATGGAAAACTTTTGATTTTGGATGGACAGGTGGATAAGCTACTCGTCTCCCACCACTTTTTTTTATTTTTATTCTTCTTTGAGCTTTTAGTCTCCGTCTCTCTTGGAGGAATATGAATGATTTCGATGTTTAACTTCTTTAACTTGGTGAACACGTTTGGATCAATAAACTTGGTATCTCCATAAGCAAATACCCTTAGAATGAAGTATCTGCTTCTTAAGGTTCTCAATCCTGCTAATATTCTATCAAGAAATAGCTCAGCCTCCTGATATGCTCCTCTATAGGCTTGATTCTCAAAATCCCATCCAATTATCACACCGAATTCTCTTTCTTCATCAGTGGGTTCTAGCTGTTTCTTTCTATGGAAATCTGAAAAATTCCTAAGAGGTGATAGAGAAATGGGAATTTCTGCAAATGTAAGGATTTTATTAATAGGTTAGTGAAACTTTTTATGAATAAAATATTTATCTAAACAAGCTTTGCATCAGTTTATTCATATTTTGACATTTAAGTAACAAGCTTTGCATCAGTTTATTCATAATATCAATAAAATATTTAACTAACCTATTTAAATATGAACCGGTTAAGCAAAGAAGAATAACACACTTACTTGTTCTGTTCGAATCGGGTGTAAGAACAATACGTGGAGGTTCCGGTGTACTTTTCTTGTTTATCTTGTATTTCCCATGCGTGATGGTAAGCTTACGCTGAAAACATTAAAAAAAATACTATTAGAAACAAGATAATGGAACTACAATCACAACATAAATAATAATTAAAAACTTTACCTCCTTTTGAATCGAAAACAAGATAGTAAGGACAGGGGAAACAAGAACACAATACTGCAAACAAATTAATAAGAACTGTTATCATAAGCTTTTCAATGAAAAAGTAGTACTACAAAATGAAAACAAATAACAAAATTACCTCGACTGGAATGTAGAGTTGATGATCCTTCTGGGAAACCATTATACAGAAGGACTTTGGTGAAAGTTTCACGGCATCTTTTCGGAGACTGTAGTACTCGAAGACGGTTGTCTCTACTACCTCGGATCCCTTTCCCTTTCCTTTTCCTTTTCCCTTTCCCTTTCCTTTTCCCTTTCCTTCCATTATGATCCTAAATCAAACAAATAAATAACCTTATAGCAAACTCAGAGAATAACCATATAACAAACTCGGAGAATTTAGCAAAGAATGTTAAAATATTTGACATACTTTTGATTCTCGCAAGTATCTTCACTTAATCCACAGATCGTGTACACTCGATTATGGTCTGAAGTTACCCGAACTTCCAAACCTTTTAGAACCACTTCAACCTGATGAGAAAAGTAATATGATTAATACTCAAAATACTAAAAGTTTTATAAGCATAAAATTTTATCTTTTACCTTGTGCCAATCAACTTCAGATATCCCTGAAGCACTTTGGATTGTGAGAATGAAATCGATTATAGGATAGAGGGGAAAACAGACCTGCAAAAACCAGAGATAATTTTCATATTATGTGCATGAAAATGTGGCAAGTCAATCTAAAAATCATTCTGAAAATCATTTAAATTACCTCAATCGGTAAGTAAATCGGGTGGTTAGAGCCGCCAGCACGTAGACAAGGATAATCACCTGAATATTCCAGGTTAATTCCCAACACTTCAGTGAAATATTTATACACTGTGATCTCAACCTCCTCGGATTCCCCGTTTCCGTTCGTAGACTTTCTAATAAACCTAAATACAGCAAAGAAATATATCTTATTATAATGAACTCACAGAAGTATATAAACATAAGAGGCATTTCTTTGTATAGGAGTTATGTAAATAATAATAAGTTAAGGATCTTGATGTAATTTCCTTAACCCTAATCTACTTAGCCTCTGTATAAATACTTGTGTAATTCTTTACCTAATGAATAAGATTAATACAAACCTTATAATTTGTTCATACCTTTGTTCATTGCAATGATCTTTAGTTAGACCAAATACCGTGTACACTTTATCATCGTGTAACGTCTGGATTTTCCGGTTTTTAAGAGTGTGTTCAGCCTTCTTCCAGTCAAGTTCACCAGCTGAAGGATTCAAGGATAATATCCCATCAGCCGCTGCTTCTTCAACAGCTTCTACTTTCGTAATGGTACCCAAAGGCCATGGCTTCCCGCAACCAGAGCAAAGATTAACATCCTGCAGTTTTTATGCGATCAGAAAGTATAAAATACTATTGGGGTTGACAAAAATCTAAACAACCTATGCGTACCTTTGGAGATGACAAGTCTCTCAGGCAGTACATGTGTATCCGGACAGTGCAACCTTCGTTAGGACACAAATCCGCCTGGAAACAAGAGTTAGAAAACAAAGCATCAGCAAGTATTATCATCACAGTGTGAATAGTAATTCCTATCAGGTTTCTTCAGAATGCAGACCTTTACTCCAAATTCATTGCAGACCTCGCAGGAAGGAATATCATTGTTCTTGAACCAACTGCGCAGATCAAGAAGAGTTCTTATACCAAGTCCGATGTTTCCCTCATTTGGGTGGCACAGCCATTTGTCCCTAACAAGTTCTTTGAGTGTTTCCTCTTTTTGCGACATTGAAAAGTTCAGGAATGCAGGAGGGACTTGCTGTTGATTGCTGCTGGCTTCACTTGGTAACTGGGATATTAACACAAGATCTCTCAGCCGTAACAAAGAGACTAAATTTGTATAGTTCAACCAGATGACTGAATACTTATAATTTGGCCAGAGAGGAATAGGTATTTGTTACCAAAGAGACAAAAAACAAAGAGAATGCTAAGAAATTTGAGATTCATTTTTTCATTATAATCCAACAATCATAAACAGTGGTGATAGATTTTATATGATACAACACACGAAGAGTATAACTCAAGAGTGCATGATTATCTGACTAAGAAACCCAAAAGCGACAAAGTTATTTATTGTTTCAGATTATGTCTCCTACAGAAGTGAAAATCTCAAGCGACTATGTAAGATAGTAGCAATTTTGAAGTCACTATGATAAAAAAAAAAAATAGGGATATGGATGGTTTCTTTTGCCAATAGATGAAGAGGTAAATATACATAAGGCAGGGACTATGACTGACCTGATTCTCGAATCGGATATTGAGAGCATCAAAGCTCGATATGCAACCTTGAGCAGGTTCAGCCTGTGCAATTTCTTCTATCTGCCACAAGTTAAAGTCATCAGTGTGATGAATAAGTACCACAAATATCCACTTTACACAACCCGTAATCATCTAAGTGCACACATAGCAAGCATAAGGAATGAAAAAGCAGATAACGTGATAAAACATGTAGCAAGAGACAAATCCAAATACTGATAAATCAAATCACACATATGAATCGAACTTTTACTTTCTAATCTAAACTCTTTATAAAGAAGACAAAGAACTTTGATCAACAAGGTACAGAAATAACTGCAAGCGTGACTTACAATGCCTTTAAAGAATGCAATCTGACGAACAGAATATTTTGTCCCAAGTTTTGATTGCGCTTCTATCTGCCACAAGTCATCAATATGATGAATAAGTACCACAAATATCCACTCTAGAAAACCCATAATCATCTGAATGAACATATAGCAAGAATAGGGAATGAAAAAGCAGATAATGTGATAAAACTTGTAGTTTGAGACAAATCCAAATACTTATAACTCTCATCACACATATGAATCAAACATTTACTTTCTAATCTAAAATCCTTATAAAGAAGATAAAGAAATTTGATCAACAAGGTACAGAAATAACTACAAGCGTGACATACAATGCCTTTAAAGAATGCAATCTGAGGAACCGAATCTTTTGTCCCGAGATTGGATTGCTCATCAGATACATTGTTAACCACTCCATAACAAACTTGGCCATCGTACTGATCTCTACAAGATCTCAACTCAGAGTGAACATATGACAGTTCCGTGTTTATCTCACGAAGGAACTCAGAGTCAAATATGTTTTTAGCAACTCCTGCAACAAAAAGAACAAAAAATATCTATTCATGTCCTCGAATTGTTCAGCCATTGTTCAATGGATTTGCATTCGAAAAGAAAAAAAGTCTACAATAAACCTATCAATCAGCACTCATCAGCATAACGAAAACGTAAAAATAGCTCTGAATCACAGTATGACAATATTCAAACAAACCGTACACAGGGAAAGACGCCAATTACGACGAAGCAACAGATTTTGTAAGAACAGAGAACGTTACTTAAATCTTCATCACAAGCGAGAAAGGAAGATCAAAAAGCGGGGAGAAAATCATAGGAGAGACCAACCGACCTAGGTTTCTGCCGATGGCGCTGGTTAAGATTGAAGCAAATTCTGTCTCCTTGAGAGGACCGAGTGAAATCAAAGCATCGAGTAGCGTCTGGTGCTCCCGAGATAGCGGTGCCATCTTCAGGCGCCCCACCTCCTCCCTCTGCGATTTCGCCCTTGCAAAATGTTAGGGTTTAAGAAGGGGAAAGAAGCTCTGTCAAAGGGAGAGATGGCGGGAAGGGGAAATCAAGTCGACGACGTCACACCGAGCCGTGTTAATGTTATTCGTTTTTGATTTAAATGGTATCTTATAATGACTTTAAATAATATGTAGAATCTCTTGGAAAAAAAATATATATATATAGAATCTCTGGTTATTTATTTGAGATTTTATTAAATTTGGTTAAAGCTTGGTGTTATTAGTTTTTTATAGGTGAAAATCACACTTAAGATACTAAAGGTTATTGTGGATTAAAATATTAAGAGAAATGGATTATACTAGATTTTAACCCGCGGTACACCGCGGGTCGACTTTTTAACTAAAAAGTTTTAAATTTTAAGTTGTAATTATTTTGTTAATATTATTTGTTTTGTTTAGTGTTTAAGATTATATATTGAATTTTGATTATTATTTCTAGGATTTTAACCCGTGGTATATCTTCCGGTATTATTATCGATCTAAACCCGTCCCACCATATAACCCCGTCCCGTGAAATTAAACATCATTTTTTTTAATAACACATTTGTTTAGAAAACATATAATTCGAGTCAATTTAAAAGTTTGCTTTTAAGTGGTTCCATAGTATAAATATTTATAATTTTTATAGTGTTCAAATATTATTAATATTATAAACTTTTTATGGAATTAAATATTATAGATACTTTAAATATTATTAATTTATACTTCTTATAAGGTTAAAATATTTATAATATTTGAAACCTTATAAATAATAATAATCTAAAGCAACATATTATTCTTTAGACATAAATAATCTTTATATATTTGGTAATAATTTTTTGGGGGTTAATCTAATTTATAAATAAACATTATTTATTGCCAAAATGAGTTTGGTTTAAAATAAGTAATATAGCCAAATGAGTTTGTCAAATAACGAATAGTAACCATAATTTAACTAATCTACATTAAAATAAATATATTTAGAAAATGATTTACTCAAAAAATTGATAAATATAGATTAATCTATAAAGGTTATTTTATCACATGATTTTTTCATTTGATGGTAAACCACTAAATATTTTTTAGTAAACAAACCAAAGAAAATTTTCAAATCAATACTAAGAGCATCTCCAAATCAATATTAAGAAGCTACAAGGATTATGGTTAACCCTGCAAATATTTTCACACTCAAACATGAACCAATATACCAAAACAATAAAAATCAGAATCATTTCCTCATTTGTCCAAACACAAAAATATGTAGATTAAGGTAACGTAGAAGGACCAGTTTCCGAATACACTGGGAAGCTCCTCAATTCAACGTGAGGCTATCAAACATAAAGCCATAGAAAGATGAAAGTGAGTGATTTATCAAAAAAAAAAAGGAGATGTAAGTGATTCAAATCAAAGAAGAATAGGAAGAACCTTAGTCCAAGACATGTAGAAAATGAAGCAAATGATTTGCAGAGCTGAGGGACGGCGAGAGTGGAACCATGCACATTGATTTGATGACTAAATAACCTCACTTATATATAGAGAATAAGTAGTCCATTGATTTAGGTCTTGTTATGATACAATATTAACAAAAAAAAAAGATTTGATGAGTAATTGTTATCTTTAAGTTATATATTTACGTAATTATTTTCCTAAAAAGTCTACAACAGTTATTAGGTTCTGTAATTGTTTTAGGAAATTATTTATTTTGCAATACATTTGTCGTTAGAAAGTTTTTAAAATAAAAGGAAATTATTGTTTTTATTTATTATTGCAATTAATGATGGATCTTTAATTATGAGAAATCATACCAAATATATTTGAAGATTACAGTAAATCACGGAATAGTTATTATCGAGATTTTTAAAGTAATTAGTTGGAGGAGATTTGAGGAACGATCTTTAGAATAATATCTTTAATTAATTTTTTTAAATCTTAAGAATTAACTCCAATGGCATTGTTTGTAAATACATTTCAACTCCAGGATTTATTTGCTAAAAGTCATCCAAAAATGTATATATAATATATAGATTCAGCTTTTAAGATTTATAGTCGTCTCGTCAAAGAGGAAAAAATATATTTCTAAAGAATAACCTAAAACTATTGATCCTAAAACTATTGGTTTGTGTTTGGATTCGTTAGTGAACCCCAATCGAACCAAATTATGAAGCATTCCTTAGATATGATTGATCATTTATTATTATTCATACATAAATTGAAAATGAGTAAATATACCAAATTTTTAGTTCGGTTTGGTCTAATACAATATTAGCAAAAATTAAAATATAATAAAAAATATTGAAAAGAGTACTAGTGAATGTTATATACTTAAATGTTATGAGTAATAGTAATATAATGATCATTTATATGTAAAACAACCTATCTAAAACCGAATGTGTATGTTTTCTTAAATAACATGAATTATATATGCAGACATTTTAGTAAATATCATGTTATTATAATCGATGACATGCTATTATTTCTATAATATCACATTTTTTGTTCAAATTACACTTGAAAAAAAATACATCCCTCATTTGTTTACCATTTTTTATTCTCTAGCTACAATCATTTTTTTCTTTTTGTTGGGTCAATTTTAGTTTCATATCTTATCATCTAGCAAAGACGGTTTACATGTATTGGACTATATGATGGACAATGCTGCCAATCGGAATCAAAATTCAAAATCAAATAACTTTCTAGAACGAAATATAACTTTTGGAGTAAAAAACAATTATAAACTTCAAGTGCGTCAAAACACCCAACATGTGACATTTTACTATTTTTTTTTTTGGTGAGCTGTGACATTTTACTATTTGAGATATAATCTCAAGACGTTGGCAAAAAAATAAGTGTAATCATAAACGGGAAAAATGTCATTTAAATCGTCACTTTGCCATTTGTAGAGGTTTAAAGCATGAATTTTGAGTCTGGTGCTTTTAATCCTCAATTTCTAGTTGATTTTCAATTTAATCTCTAACTTTCGTTGACGAAGCCGATTGAGGCACGTCTTTAACTTGACAAACGGAGGATTAAGACGCTGTTATCTGTCCGTCTAATATATCCGTTAATAAGCGAAACGACGTCGTTTAATCAAATGAAAACTCCCAAATTCGATTAAGCTCGAACCCTAGAATACCAAACCGAAATTAGAAATACAAAATCGAAGATTCTCTCTCGTTTTCTTCTCTAATCTCGATTTCTTCTCAAATCTCGATCTCATCTTTATTCCTCAAGATCTGTTGTCTCGATTCCGATGAGTTCTAGCTCCGAGACATCGATAGTACTCGCTGCCTGTGAAGTGCCTTCAAAGTGTGTGTGTGGGTTAGGTGTAAGGATCTTTACATCGAAAACTCAACATAGCTATCTTGAAGTCTTGATTAGAGAAGAAAACGAGAGAGAATCTTCGATTTTGTATTTCTAATTTCGATTAGGTATTCTAGGGTTCGAGCTTAATCGAATTTGGGGGTTTTCATTTGATTAAACGACATCGTTTAGCTTATTAACGGATATATTAGACGGACAGATAACAGCTTCTTAATCCTCCGTTTGTCCAGTTAAAGACGTGCCTCAATCGGCATCGTGAACGAAAGTTAGAGATTAAATTGAAAGTCAACTAGAAATTGAGGATTAAAAGCACCAGGCTCAAAGTTCATGTTTTAAACCTCCACAAATGGCAAAGTGACGATTTAAATGACATTTTTCCCAATCATAAACCCCCACAAAACTTTAACAATATACTTGATCATTTGAAATTGATCGAACCGAAATTAATTCATCTTGGTTCGGTTCGGTTCGTTCTTGGGTTAGACTTTTTGTTTTGGACACGTCTACTCCAATTTGACTTATTCATCAAACGACATCGCAGATCGGACGACAACGAGAAGCACAAAGCCATGGAGTTGGAATTCCGGCGTCGCGACTATGGAGCTACACATGAATCTCAATTTCTTCCTCGGTCAGAAGCTCTAAAGCATCCTCTTTCCTCTATATTTGCTTCTCGTCAACAACAGGTCTGCGATACTCTTCCTTAGAGCATTCACTAGCTATATCATTCCCACATTTGGTTCCCTTAGAGAAAAACTAGGGTTTGAATTCAATATATTGTTGTTTGTTCTGTTGGAATGATTATTGCTACTGAATTTGATGGCTTCTTGTACATTGTGTTGGTACAATGTAATCTTGTTTTTGATAGAAGAATGATTTTTCTTTTGATGTTTAGTTTTTGAAGCAGATTGATGCATTATAAGACTTGATAAATTGATTTATAAAAATATGTAGGCTAAAACTGTCAGAGGTAGCGATCTTGACTTCTTTGATCCGTTGCGGGGATTGGATGTGAATGCTTCTGCAGAAGAGAAGGTTGAAGATACTTCTATATCCATTGAAGCTGTAACTCAGGATCTGATAAAGGAGTGGAAATCACTTAAAAGAGTCTTAATGCAGCGGTTTCCTGTCTCCAAAGTGATTTCATTTTCTCCAGTTACGTATATTCTTCGCAGAAAGTCTTATTATTTGTTTAAAGATAAGATTTTTATTTTTATTTTTGTTAAAACCTGAATCATACTGCTTAAAAGATCATTTGGTGTCTCCCTTATTTCATCTTGTCTAACCTGTTCACCCATCTTTTACAGATATCTAATATAATAATGAAAGGTTCCAAAGGTATGTCTTCGTTATGCCTAATAAATAACTTTTCATTGTCTCCCGAACTTGTGGATGCATATCATAACAGCTTATACTTTACTTTACTCAATCAACAGTTGAGGCCCCTTCTGCTCTTTCCCATTCGGAGGAAACCGGTAGCGAACAAACTTCTCTGGAAGAGCCGGCCAAAATAATCAACCAACAGGAATATATAGCCAAAGTGCATGAGCTAAGAGAGGGAATTAAATGCGCTTGGCAGGCTGAAGATCGAGTAACATCGTTGAAGTTATCAATAAAGGTTAACTTACTAACTAATCAAATTGCTTTGCAACAAAGGATGGAGAATTTGTTTGCAAAAACTTCGAAGCAATGGTTTTGTGTTCTATTTCTCTATCATTAACGGTTTTGTGCTCTCAAAAGCTCGTGTTCAATTGGAGTTTGTTTCAATACTTTTTCGCCATAGAAGCAGTTTTCTTAGAAAAATAAAAATATAGATGTGCTTTAGCCGTAGATAATTTATTCCTAACTTACTAGATTATTATAATTTTAAGGTTCAATAATATCTTCCATTCTGCAGGTCACAAAACTTCTGATGGATACAACAGTTTTGCAGTTTTATCCTACAGTCTTTGTCATTGTCACTGACATGCTAGATATGCTTGGGGATATGGTGTGGGAACGGATCAAACAGAAAGCAGAACTTGATGTAGATGGAACAGTGATCTGCTCCTTACTGAGTATGCATTTCTACTCTAATCCTGTGTTTCTTTCGAGTGTTCAAGTAAAATAATATTTTGTCTTGAGCATAGTGTTCTTGAGAATGAAAATCCGTGACGTGGGCATCTGTTCATGATTGCAACCAGACACATACATTTGATGCCCAACATGTAGCGTTACTTCTAGTTGCAGCTTATAATTTCTTTTCTACCTGTGCTAAAGACAGATGATTTTCAATCAAGTGATATCTGCCTTGAAGCAAGAGAGACTTGCTATAACTGGTTTTGCAAAGTTGGTTCTGTTCGAGAACTTCTCCCTCGCATGTAAAACCTCTATCAATTATTATTTTCTTATTCTCCCTACCTTCCTCTGCCTTAGCTTTGGCTTTTCTTTGTATGCCCATAGTTATCTGGAGCTTGCAATCATGCCTTGCTGGCGTTTCCTCATTAATCAACCCATGGAAGTTCTTGATCGTTTAGTCATGATGGTGAGAGGTCTCGCAGATCCACTGGCATCTTTGTATTGTCGCCTTTATATGGTGCATCGCATGCAGAAGTTCGGCTTCTGCAATTCTGGTACTCTTATGCTATAATTCTTTCAGCAAAATGCTAGATACCAAAATAGTTGAAGAATCATAATGGTTTGTAATTTGCAGAACAAGCTTGGCTTTCTTAAATCGAAATGGATACAGAATTCTACCCTAGCCACAGTTTCTTTCTAGTTATGGAAAAGGATCTGGATATTATAAGTTATGATTTTCCCTATAATGAGTGAATGTAGTTTGAAGAGAGTAGGGGAGTCTGTTTGACTTGAGTATAGCACATGGGAGTTCTCGTGAATCATTCCATCATGACTGAATATCTGTAGATGAAGTGTCTCCTATCCTTTTACTTTTAGCAAGATACCGAGATGATGCATAATGTTAGACACCTCCAGTTTGAGAATTTTGAAGTTAGGCTTTTACATACCAATGGTTAGATTTATGTGAGATGTTTTTTACTTCCTTGAGGAGGACATTTGATATAGAAGTTTGACCATGATATAACAGGATATTTAATCAAATGCATCAAGGATATTGAAGATGTATTAGCACCTGTTTTAGTGGACAAGGAGGGGTATTCCTATATTACAGACGACAAAAAGTTGCTTTTTAGTTTGATGGAACCAGCCATCGAGTATATAGTGAAATGCTTATTTCTAACTGGACGTCAGGTTAGTAACTGTTCTTGACCAGTTAGTGACTAAAGCTTTTGGTCCACCTATTTTTTTTCCCATTCTCAATGAGGCAATGAGCTTCAGTAATCACTTATATAAGTTGTTTTGCATTATGTTTCGTTGCTGAGGCAAAAAATGTCTGGCAGACCTTGTTTATCCTTTCCGTGATTTGTGAATTGTGATGAATGATTGTTATCCTAAAATTTGGTTAGTCTACAGGAGAACAATGTCTTGAGCATGCTTGAGGAGCTTGGATTTGGAAGGAACAAATTTCAGTCATCTTGCAACTCTTCGCATGTGTCCATTTTACTTCATCATCTACTCAAGGAACTTCCATCTGAATTAGTTATTTCACTAACTACGGAGATCCTGGATATGATTAAATGCAGCAATGATTGTTCCTTTAGTCAGGTTATTTCCTCATCTCAGATTAAATAAAATATACAATCCATTGAGTCTAACCCTTCCTGTTATGTTGTACTGCTTTGTCAAGCAGGTTTTGAATTATAGGTTATTGGGAAATAAACTGTCTGAAGGGAAATCTCAAGAAGGTTTTCTCAGTTCACTCATTGATGAAGTTATTCAGGTTTTGGTGTTTCCTTTTTCGTTCAACAAAATTAGGAATTCATTCTTATGGATTTATCAATCTTTTTGTGCCTGCGCTGTTGGTGACGTACTGACATTTTATATGTCAACAAAAGCTATTTGTAAAGAGAAAGGTGACATGACTATTGCAACAGGCTGATATTTAGATGTAACTATTGTAACAGGCCGCTTCTCAGTATCAGTCACTGTATGACTACTTAAGAATTATGGACGCATATGTGGATCTTATGTTGCAGAACAAGATGGTGAGGCTGAAGTGCTTTCGTAGTCATTAGAATTCTCTGATCTTATTTCTTGAGATTTTATTTATTAGTTTTAATGGATTCAGGAAAATCATCTGGATGCTCTCTTGGATGATATTGTAAATCTAGCTCGTGACAAGTTTCTTTGTGAAGAAGAACAAGCAAGTTTGCAATCCATAATTTTGAAGCTGCTCGCTCATTTCGAGAACTTGCAAGAAGTACTTCCTCTGGTAATACTTTCTTCACTCTTTCCTTTATCTACTTTCAGGCTTCCAGGAAACAAAAAGCAGCATCCAAATTGAGCCGTTGTCTATTCCTTTGGATGGCATCATTATCTAGTGTTGCTAAACAATTTCTTTGGTTACCTTCTAGAATCATTTCATCGAGATTCTGGATCTTATGTCTGGGACTTCAAAGAGCAGTGTAAACATGCATCTTCTTAACATGGGTACAAGGTAAGGCTTGTTCGTTTTTTCCATCGTTCTAAATATGAATTAAAAATCTCAGACTTACTGGATGGAGCACATAGACGACTGTCAAGTTGATGAACGTTAATTTACATGATTTGTATATATAGTTGTGATCCTTAAGTTTATATATTGAGTTTCCTTTTTCTTGATTAAAGTATACATGTTTCTTTTCCCTTGGAGCAGGAATGGCTGCATTTGTGATTCAACAACAGTGCAATTTCTTTTTGAAGTTTCTCAGGCTCTTTATGATGCTACAGATTTCGTTCACATAAAGGATGATGACAATAGACAGACATCACATTTAATTTCTCGTTTTGTTGAGATGGTACCTTAAGTTCCACTTACATTATTACAAAATCAGTGAGTACTTGCTCTTTTTGTCAAGTTAGTTGATTTTGAGTTCATTTTTAATGCTTAGGTTGACTATGGGGCAGAAATGGAACGCCATTTGATGTTTTTGGCGGAGTGTCGTGAGGCCTTTAATGGGATACATGAACTTAAGGTCAGCAAAAAGTTAATTGTTCTTTGGTATCAGTACTTTTAATACTGCTATACCTGTGGATGACCCTGTATAGTTCCAGTCTTGTGGCACTTGTGCACTCTTGTACTCTTTAAAAAGAGTTTGATTATCTGGTAATCATTTAACTATGGTGCATTGCTATTTATCTAGTCCTTTCTTGCTTGGTCATGACCAATACTTAGCCTTGAATTTGAGGGCCAAGCAGCAATGTCTCTGCCATCTGGTGCATGATCCAAGTTATACATAATAGAGTTTGAAACGTAACGTGAATTTGGTAACAACTCTATAAATTACCGCAAAATTTGGCTAAATATTATATGGTACATTTATGAGAAGAAGAACATATAATAAGAAGAGAGGAGTACATAGAATAGTATTATATATCGAGTATAGAAAGGGAACAAGAGCAATAAATGCTTCCCACATACTAATTTTTATTGCTATGGGTGTTTTATTTTTCGTTTATTTCCATTAGAGCTTGACACAAACAAAAATTATTAAACATTTTGATTGGCTCGATGTTGTGATCATTTTTCCTGCTTATGGTCACTGGCTGCAGGAAACACTTGTCCGTTCAAGCAACACCTTAGCAGTAAAAGCACTGAAAGCAGGAAAGAAGCATACCAACTTTGTAAAATCTTGCCTAGCATTTAGCGAAGTGACCATCCCCTCTATTTCATCTCCCACGAAACACTTAAATCTTTATCTTGAAACTGCAGAGGTGATGTTTTATCTTTTTCAGTCCTTAACACTCAAACTTCGAAGTAATATACGTACTGAAGTTTGTTTTATAGGTTGCACTTTTAGGTGGTTTGATTTCTCATTCAGATGGACTGGTCATGTCAGCTGTTGAGTATCTAGAGAATGTAGCGGTAACAGATGGTGAGTCTAGAAATGTTCAATTTAACTACTGAATACTAAATTAATAAGTGAGAAGTAATAAAACTAGTCTGACATATCTTGCCACCCTAAAACCAGTTACTGCAAAGAGAACACTTCCTTTAAATTTTGTAGTGATGATCCTAAGGTCGGTGGCATGCATACACTTTTACTTGTGAAGTTTTTTGAAGTATAGACGATTATCTTTGTTCTTCGTCACTCTAGCTTTGTAGGCTTCATTTTTTTCCATTTTCAGTTGTTCTTTAGGGCTTTTTATTTTCTCTCTAGATAAATGTATATGCCTTAAATGAACATGCATCAGATATGTTGAATCGTTGATGGTATAATATCTTGTACATTTTTCTCTATCAGGTTTAAAATTAATTGACGTAGATAGTATGGCCTCGGTTGTATGCAAATTGTGCAGCCTCTTGGTAATGGTCCCAGGTAAATATCGTGGAATCTGTTGGATAGTTTTTGCTCAGCAATATAGATGTGACTCTCTGTCACCAAATTGCTTTTGTTCTCCTTATTTCTTCAGAGCTTCATAACTGAATTTTAACCGTATATTCATTTGGAAAGGTAATCCCGAGAAAGGCGTGATGGAGATCCTTAAAAGTATCTTCTCTGCTACTTGCTCTAGTTCATGGTATGCATATCTCAAGGACTTAGTACTTACCTACCTGTGGATATGAACATGTATTCTCTTGTTTTTCTGCTGTTCTAATGCCCTCTTTCTTATCTCTAAATTTAACTGTCCCTTATGTAATTGCGGTTGTGTGACATTTCGTGTTGTTGTAGGGCAACGCCGAGATTAAAGGTGAAGATATTCTGTGCTATAATGTCACTGTTGTCAACACTTTCTCAGGACAATCTGCCTTACCATTCTGCCAATCCAGAGGTATTTATATGCCTCTCATCATCTTAATGGAAGCAAAAAAAAATTTCAATTGTCGAAATTCCTTGGTCTGGATAAGTTTTCTGATGGCTGGATTTATAAGCTAAACTTTGGGTTATACTTACTCTTTGTGCAGATAATTGGAAATGATTTGTTGTTCTTTGGTGATTCATCATACAAGCAGGAACTTGTCTCATGTAGTCAGTTCGTTCTAAGTGAGCTATTAGATGCTATTGAGCAAGAGTCTTCACAGGTAAAATTACTACCACTAGTATAAAACATTCTAAGTATATTTGTTTCTCTAACTAACATGAGGTTATATAATTGCAGATTGCTCGGGGGAATATGGCCATTGAAGCTTGCAATTGCATATCATTAGCACTAGTTGTACTGTTTCTCCCAAGTTTTGCATATTTTCTCATTCCTGATAAGTTAAAAGTTGTATTAACTTGGGTTGGTGACATGTTTGATGATGTGCAGATGAATGAGAAAGTCACAGAACTTTGCTTGAGACTGCTGGAAACAGCAAAAGGTTGTTTGGGTGCCAACGACAGGTACATTGAATCGACTAAGAAATCACTCCAACTATGATACACCGAGTGAATGTTACATTATCTGATCCCAAATGTGGTGGCAACAAAGCTTGTGAGATTGTTGAATTTGGATCCAGTCAATTACTCTTTTGTACTGAACTGGGTATTGTATTTGTGTCCATAACAAGAACAAGGAAATGGGAAAATGACTTGATATAGTTTTTGAGTATTGTATAAATTCATATTTTCTAATTAAAGGAATGTCATCTTTATTGTTACTTTTATAAACTTGATTTGACCAAAGGCAACACTCATAATACAGCTGCTAATGAGTGTAGAATAATATCCAGCTTCTTAACCATTTATGATTTTGTAAACAATGAAGTCCCATTCGTTGCAACATTAACGAAAGCATACATAACACACATAACAACAATAAACATTACCTGCCAGTTCCATCGTGTTGAATCGGTTTGCAACTTTTATTATAGTGCTCGTAGTTTGTTAATCTCCAATTGCTTTGCCCAGGTTTTTAATGAGTAAGTCTTTTCAAAACGCTAATCATATTGTATATAGGATGATTATTAATGCATATCTTGTCATAAGCTAAAGAAAAATAAGAGGATGAAGATAATATTCTAGGAAAACTTGGGGTTCCTTTTTAATCTTATTTGACTCCAAAACAAAATCATTAGATACATGGTGACGTGTCTACACAAGATTGGCAAAAAGCCTATCTTCACCAATTTTGACAGGAGTCTAGATAACGAATTTTTTTTTTTTGGGGGGTCAAAATTTTAACGAAAAAGAGAGAAAGTTTGAGTCTGAAAAATGTGGTGTGCATGTTACCATCAGCCATTACCTGCCAGTTCCATCGTGTTGAATCGGCAGGCGAAGCAAGAAGAGAGTCTGAGAAGAAAACAAGTGCTCTTCTTCTTATCCTCATCTCCTTCAAGCTTAAGCAGCAAACAACAATGGAAAATCAGTAATTATCCTAAAAATGGGTTCAGATTAAAACCAAAAGCGAGTATGGTTCCTCCTTCTGAGTCTGGTGATATCACTACCTTCCTCCTCGTTAGGTCTTTCTCTAATCCCCATTTCTTTTAATTTTTTTATCAAAAAAAAGGAAAAAAATTCGAAGATTATAGCTTATTAGTATTATTATTATTGGGAAATTAAAGTAGTTATTTGTGTTGATTTATTGTACTTGTTGCAGTGGAGCAATGATCTCCATGTATTTGGTAACCAATTTTCTGGTTCCATCGTTGCTTTTTAAGTCGCTCCAAGGTGAAGAAGAGGAAGAAGATGAAGACTCCGGTTAAACTACGAGCTCCATTAATTGGTTTAAATTTTATAAAATAAAACTATGAACTATTAAATGAGTTTTTTTTTTTTTTTGGTTTAATATTAAATGAGTTATTATTAAATCATGGGTTAACATCCGTATAATAAAGTCTTGCGATCAAAATTCATTCCACACGATCTTCATTCTTTTGCTTTTACTATAGAAACCAACATAATCAAACTAAAAAGAAAAAGCATATAGCATGTTTATCTTCAAATTAACTTAAAATATCAAGTGCAAATTAATAATATGAAAAGAGAAACATTAATATCGAAAAGAAAATAATAATAATAATAATAAGAACTTTTTGCCTACTACTACATATATAGTAGCAAACTCATCCATGTTATTTAGGCTTCTTAAGAACACAGACACCACCTTTGCATGAACCTTTCTTTGAAGATGGCTTCGTGAAACAACTAAAAAGCTTCGAGAAGAAACCCATGTTTCTTGAAATCTGAAAACAATATTGGGGCTAATGGACTTTTTAAGGATCTTTGCGTTGTATGTACCTCTATTAGACTAGATCCTTACCCACATATATATAATTATAAATTACTTGGTAATAAAGTTTCATTTGTATTAAATGTGAGATTGATGAAATCGAACGGTCAAGATGACTGGTCGAGATTATGAAAATCATGAAGATATGGTTATATAAGAATAAGAAAGGATCTAGAAGAATGTCAATATGTTAACTTAGGAAGTTTACCATTATTTCTAAATCTATAATTTACTAAAGTCATGATATGTGGTTATTGTATATATTTCATTGTTACTAAATAAGAAATTTAACTATTTAGTAACAAGAAAATGTACACAAATATGAACTTTCCTAATAACAATTAAAAATATGTACGAAATATATAGACGACTTAGAAATACATGAGACAACAAAATGCGGCCAAGAATCGAATCAAGTTTGTTCACGAAGTTGTTCACGCAGGGAAACATGGTGACCTAAACGTCCTTGTTGACCATGCTATCGAGGAATCAGAGATATGGAACAAGTTAATACTAGAGCCGTCTGGTCCCCATGTTCAAGTCCATCGTCCCCCTCGAGCTGAAGTAAGATGGTTGAGACCACCACTTAATGTGTTTAAATGCAATGTTCATGCATCATGGAGTAATGAAATGAGTATGTGTGGTGGCTCATGGATCGTGCGGAATCACAATGGAGATGCTGTCTTTCATGCGAGGGAAGCTTTTCTACCCACTTCTAATAGGATAGCCTCAGAGTTAAGATGTTTTTTGTGGGCACTTCAAAGTTTACAAGACTTACATTTCGAGGACATTGAGATTTGGTAGGATTGTGCGGCTGCGATTGAGGCGGTTACGGACCCACTTAATTGGCCCCGGTACCATTCTTACCTTGACAAGATTTCTCGCCTTATTCCGGGTTTTCGTAAAGTGTTCTTTAAGCTTGCGTCCCCTAAAGCGAATTCAATTGCAAGAGATATTGCTAAGAGTGTTACACGTGATGGACGCCTCAGATCATACCTTGCCATTGGAGGTCTGGCATGGCTGCATTCGCGTATCGAAAAAGATAAACGAAGATAAAGTTTCATCTGTTTACAAATTTTCAAGTTTAATTTCGGTCTCCTATTGAGCAATGTTGCTCTGTTTTGTTGAGGCTCTTAATACTCTGTTTTATTTGGTGCACGATCATGTTACTATTTTAATACAATTTTTTTGACGACAAAAAAAAAAAAAAAAAAGAATCGAATCAAGCCTTGAGGCTAATGCTATATATATTCTCTTGTTTTTACTACAGAAACTAACATAATCAAATTTCATACCACCCGAATGTAATTTTAAACCTCCTTTGTTTTCATTGAATCGGTAATAAAATAAAAAGTTTCCGTTCAATTGAACCTAAAGTACGATGTAAAAAGATGGGTCCATAATCGATTAGTGAATATGATGTTTGATGTTGATGATGTGTTAATGCATGACGACATGATGATTAGTGATGATATACGTACTGGGTGATTATGTGAGATAATATATATATGTGATATGAACATGTATCGATGATATGTTATGTGATTGGATTATAACCTAACGTAACTAGATCATGTCATGCATCCATGCATGGTAATTGGACTATGGGATAGGTTTCGTCTCTAAAAAGTAAGTTGATGGAATTTTGGCTTAGTGATATACATAGATGGTTGCATGATGTTAGTATGAAATTGAGTTGTGATGATATTTTCATGGTGATGAGTATGCTAGTACGATAAATATGTGATGTTTTATTAAATATTTTGATGACTGCTTGTTTTAGGCTTAGTTTATGCGATTGCTGTTATGTTTAAATTTTTTTTGTGTTGATCGTATGGATATAAGTGATAGCCACTAAGTAAAACTTGGTTTACTCCTCATCACTCTTTATTTTCCCTCAAATTAGGTTTGAGATCACGAGTATCTGCGCATTCTTCGGCTAGTCGACTCCGATTAATCGGTGGCTTTCTAAGTTTCTAGGGTTCTTACTTAGATGCGTCCCGCTCCCGCCACAATGTTGTAATTTAAAATTGAGTGTTAACATTCCTCATGACATTAATTAAAGTATTAATACTACTTAGTTGTAATTAAGCATTATCGAGACAGGCAGGGTATAATGGTAATTGTCACGAAGTCATGAGATCTAAAGTGGGAGCAGTTGATTGACGAAGAATCGAATCGAATCGCCGAAGCTGACTTCTTATATAAATTGATCGGAGACGATCTCTATAAAATGCATCTGAGAAACTAAAAACCCAGATTCTATTTTCCCGGAAAATCAAAACCCGGCTCGAGAATGCACGATTTCTGCTTCACTATCCCGTACGGGATGCTATTGATTGTCGGAGGATTTATCGGATATCTGAAGAAAGGAAGTATTGCATCTCTCGCCGGAGGTGCAGGCACTGGATTGCTTGTCGTTCTCGCTGGTTTCATCAGCCTTAAAGCTTTCGAGAAGAAGAAGACTTCCTCACTCGCTACTCTTCTCCAAACAGGTTTGTTTCATGGTCTGGGATTAGATTTTCCAAGTTCCATTGGAATTCGAGTTCTTACTTGCATTGTATTCCAAAAAGTGATAGACTTTCAAGTTTCAACATTAGAAAGTTAACAACTTTAGACCTAAGTTAGCCAGTTAGGTAAATTCAGAACAATTATTGGCTTCTTTGTTGAACTTGTTTTATCATGGTAAGCTCTCTAGCTTAAGAGTTAGATAAGCTATGTTAAAAAAGGTATTAGCTTTATTGTTTGTTGCTAATTGTGATCTCTGAAAACTGACTCACATTTAACTGTCCATACATAGATCTTGGGGCTATATAGTCAATGAAAACTAATCTGAATGTCTTGTAATACAGTCATTGCAGCTGCTCTCACATTTGTCATGGGACAACGTTTCTTGCAAACTCAGAAGATTATACCGGCTGGTTTGGTTGCTGGAATCAGGTGATTATCTTTTGTTTTGCATCCAAAGGTTTAGGCTTTCAATGACTCTCTCAACATTTTAACCCAAATACCTTGTTCTGTGTATATTGCAGTGCTCTCATGACTTGTTTCTATGTATTCAAGATCGCGACTGGTGGCAACCACATACCACCGAAAGCTGAATGATAGTGTTATGTACTCCGGTTGTCGATGGGGCATACTATATCTCCTCCATTGTTGAAATAAGGTATATGAATTTTCGATTTGCAAATCAGGATAGCGTAAATAAAGCTGTTTTGATTACGCCCTAAAGGTTTGTTTATCTTGGTCTCTAGGCGAACATGGTTTTTTCTGCCTCTGTGATGTTTAGTTCCTAATGTAAGAATCTCTTGCATAAATCTAATTTGTATTTTTCATATGATCGAATCAAGCTGATCCATATACACTCTGATATGCCACACACCAAGGAGCTATTAGATCATAAGTACTCTGTTCAAAAGATACAAATAAATTATAACACACTTAAAAGCAAACCAGTTCTTAAAAGATACTAAGCAGGAACATAAAAAGATACTAAACCAAGAGATCACAAAGGTGAGATTGATCTTTGATATTCTACTTGCATAATTAATATCTTGGTTTCCTTATCAAATCAGGCGTTTATCTCGATAAGGAAACCAAGAAACTCATAACTGTGTTCAAAGATACAAATGAAACACTTAAAAGCAAACCAGTCCTCAAAAGATACAAATGAAACACTTAAAAAGCAAACCAGTCATCAAAAGATACAATGAAACACTTAAAGCAAACCAGTTCTCAAAAGGTAAAATAAAAGATAATAAAGCAAAAGGTCACAAAGGTGAGATTGATCTTTGATAATCTCCACTTGCATTTGACTGCCAAACCAACCTCGAACACGCCTAGATCAAACGAGCTGCTGCTGCTAGTCTTCTCTCTTTTACGGTTTTCTGTTCAATCAACCATGCCACAGTTTTTTGTGTCTTATTCATACGCTCTTCTAGCGACGATACCAGCACCTTCAGCTTTTGAAATCTCTCTTCGTAGGAGTCCTTACCAGCATTACCCTCACCAGAACTATCGTTTCCCTTTTCTAAATCCTCACTGGATTTCATAGTTTCTTTACTTCCAAGGCCATTATCAAGAAGCAAACGACCCTGTCCATGAGTTTCATCAGCTACAGCAATGTGAATGTTTAAATCCAGCAGTTCAGCGATGGTGAGACTATCAACTTCTTCATCAGTTTCTGAAGGTACCTGTCTCTGACAAAGACCCATAGTACTCCCATCGTTCTTACGATCTTGCATCACGTACTTGCATCTCTTGTTTGAATCCTCAGCTATCTTCATTTCATCCTTGCTTGTTCCGTTTGAGCCTGAAAGAACAAAACTACTATGATCACCTACCATGTTTCTTAATTCAAGATTCCAGCTGATTCATTGTTACCTATTTCACGAGCTTGTTTTTTCATGTACTTGCGTCTCTTGTCACGAGCTTCCTCAATGCACTTGAGTCTCTTGTTTGAATACTCAGCTATAGTCATTTCATCCTTGCTTGTGCTCTTCCTCTTAACGCCTGAACTAGTATCATCACCTATGATTTTTAATGTTTCAGCTGATACAACAACACCCTTCTCCTTAGAAGAATACTGGATTAATTCTGGATACGACTTTCTCCACCATTCGCAGAATGTTGAAGTCACACGAGGTATTGCAGAACGGGAAGGAATGTGTAATGTCAAATCATCAATAGGCTTATCATAATCCTTCCAAGCTGCCTCTCGTGAGAGCTTGTTCCTTTCAACAGGAGAAGGAACATCCTGAAGCATTCCAAACTGTGAAGCCACTCTATTGGGGAAGTAATGCTCCACTTTCCTAATTCCAACAAGCTCAGACACTTTGATGCATCGAGCAAATGAGATAAATTCTTCATCAAGACTCGGACAAACACGAACACACATCGCTTCCTCAGGGTAAAACTTAGGAAAATCCCAGTTTTTCACACTTCTTGTGTAGGGACGCCACTCAAAACTGTCGATTTTCGAATTGACCAGAATCTGCCTCGCGTCGCTAGTTTTCTGTTTCAAGTCATTCCAAAGAGCCACTCTTGGCTTACCTTCTAGCAACTCATTAGGGTTTGGTTGTAGTTCCCTAAATCTCTCCCATGTCCAAACTTGAACCAGCTTAAACAAGGCACTCAAACCAATTTCGCCCCTAGTAGACGATTTGCTAAAGCCTCTGATGTGGGTTTTTAAGAGACTTAAGTCAGCATACACATGAGCAAGAACAGCAGGAGCAAGAGCAATCCTAGTCCCACATGAAAGATGAACAGCAATTGACAAAATAGGCTCACAGATATGATGGAAGCGTGATGGAAACACAAAGTAGCTAAGCCACAAGACAAGGAAAGCAACATGCTCAAGCTCATCACCACTGTTCTTGAATCTATCCGTCCATGCCAGTTGTGTTACATGACTGACTTTACCTATTCGTTTAATCGTCTGCCATTCTTTCTTTAGCTTCACCATAATCATCTCTCCTGCGCTATCCAGAGTAGCAAAAACCGGTGAACCCAAAACAGAGAGACCTGAAAGCACCATAACGTCTTCAAGGGTTATGGTTGCTTCACCCCAAGGGAAAACAAAGGTGTTAGTATCAGGACACCATTTCTCAGCAACATCGAGGACGAGATCTGTGTTTTTGCTGATGTTGTATGTGGATGCATTAACTGCTTCAAAGATCCCAGCTTTTCTCCAGGTGGTTTCGTGCAAAGTAGCCATTTTTCTAGCCCAAAACTTAAATCTCGGGTTTGCAAATCTCCACCCATTGAAGGAAACACTTGATGACAGAGCATTGATTTGAGGGGAAGGAATTTGGCAAGGAAGCATAGCTTCAGATCCTTCAATGGAGGTGTGGTGGTAAAACAGAGTTTCAAGAGACGTGTGTTTTTGTTGGTGCTAGGTTGACTGTTTTTAGAGGGAAACAAATTTCTCGATAAGAAATATGAAAGAGAAAGACCTATTTTATTCTTTTTTCCATATATGTTTTTGGCTGATTGTGTGAAAGTTTGAATAAAAGTTAAGGCAAATAAATTATGTTGCAGATATGATGAGCTGGAAATTAAATAAGATTTCCTACTATATAAGATTATTGGAAATAAACTATTTCCATTTTGAGTTTATTAGATATTTTGGATAAAAACCATGAGAAAGTTCGTTAATTTGGTTTTTTTTTTATAGAGTTTGTTGATATTTTAAAAGTTCGTGAATTTGGATTTTTACAAAGTTTGTTGATATTTTAAAAGTTCGTTAATTTGGTTTTTCATATTGATACTTTAAAAGTTCGTTAATTTGGGTTTTCACAAAATTTAATGATACTTTAAAAGTTCGTTAATTTGGTTTTTCACAAAATTTATTGATACTTTAAAAGTTCATTAATTTGGTTTTCCATAGTGACTAAAAATTTAAGAATTCGTTAATAGTGTTTTTCCACAGAATTTGTTAATATTTTAAAAGTTCGTTAACTTGGTTTAGTATCAGGTTTAGGTGGTTTGGTATCCAGTTTAGGTCGTAACCAATATAACCGACGTATTTGTGTTTTCTGGGATTTCGAAGTTTTAGTTCCGGTGTAAATGAATTTAGAGCTCTTTTTTTATGGAGAAATAGAACAAGACCCAAAGTTTGGGTGGATCTATTGCTAATAGATCGTCAGCCCTAATTGGAAAAAAATTATTTCTTCTTTGAATTTATTAGATGTTTTGGGTAAAACCGGGAGATTTAAGAAACTATGGAGGCATAGTGAGAATTGAATTTCCATAAATTATGTTGATTCCAATAGTTCATTAATTTGTTAAATTCGTAGAGATTTTCTTTTTTAAAAAAGTTTTGTTAAAAAACTTTACCAAACTCATCGATAATCAATAAAATTATAAAGAATCAAAGTTCTAAGTAGCAACACTAAGTTTTAGTAGAATTACAAAATCAATAATAATAAAAAGTTTGAATAACAAAGAATTTTGAATATAATTTAAAAATCATCAGACCGATAACAATTGTTTTACTAAGAATCTAAGAATACATAAAACCAATAACAATGGAATCACAAAATTTTAAAAGTTTTCAAAAATCCTTCAACATTAAATTATAAATATTTTATTTCAGTCTATATGAAAAACATACTTTTAAAAAATTCACCCAAAGATTAAAAAACTATATACTGCATAATGTTAATGGTCACAAAAAACAAACTAAATAAACTTTAATTATTTCATAAAAACTTGTAAAAAGTTAATCAAATGAAACAGAAAAACAAATCTTTAAAACATCTAATATAACAAAAACAAAGGTCTCATCACTATACATAAAATAAAAATTTATCCTCTCAAAATTCTTTTTAAATGTCTTATGAGCCTGCAAGAAGAAAAAAAACAACTGTGATATGCAAAAACTGTTGGGCGCGCATTTGAAGTGTGCTTGCAACCGATTCAAACCTGAATGGACCCTACTGATCAAAGAGAAACTGATTTAAAGTTCTTATAAACCGACCGGTCTATATATTCAAACCAAACCGAACCATAAAACTAAAATCATCACAAATTTCCCTTGACTTTTGTCGTTTGCTTGCAGTTCTATCATCCATTTCACTCTCTAGCACTGTTTTTATCGAAGCAAGCTTTTGACATTATTGAGGATAGAGTTTGTATCTAATTGGGCCATATGTTTGGGCATGTAACGTGTGGTTCACGTTATAGTCGGTTGTTGTCAAACCTAGTGTATATAACGCTTGTGTAAAGGTTTAATAAAGTAAGTTAGTTCAATATCCAATTCTACCTGGTATCAGAGCCAGTCGTTTTGTAAATTAAACCATCCTTTTGTAACATAGAACCTACAGTGTATAAGATTAGTCATGAGAGTATATAACTACGAGCAAACTTTAAGGCTTATATGTATGTGATTGTGTATTCCAGCTTACTTTAGTCTTGATTCATAACACTTGATTCAATTTTTGGTTCGAATCAAAAACTTGCGGTCTCATTAAGTTGTCCAAATTAAGAATTAGGGAAGCTATGTTAAAAAGGTATTAGCTTATTGTTTGTTGCTAAATCTAATTTCAAAGATGAAACCTGACTCACAATTTGCTGTCCATAGATCTTGGACTATAGTGGTTTCAAATGGAAAAAAATCTTGAAGTCGCATTTAATTGCTCATATATAAAAACTGAAATGTGATATTTTATTGGACTTTTAAGCTGTATATCTGAGTATATTGATGTCCACTAATGCCTAAAAGTGGATTGTGGTTCTGTTACCATTTAAAACCATTAACTGGAAACAGCACCAACCTCACAAGACCTCACGGTTTCGTTAGTTTCAAGACTCAGGCTGTTCCATTTAAGGATAAAGCTCTCTAGCTCTGTAAGAAAACTCTGAGCTGCAACACACCAAGAAACTCATAACTGTGTTCAAAGATAGAAATGAAATACTTAAAAGCAAACCAGTCCTCAAAAGATATAAATGAAACACTTCAAAAGCAAACCAGTCCTCAAAAGATACTAAGAAGAAAAATAAAAAGATAATAAACCAAAAGATCACAAAGGTGAGACTGATCTTTGATATCCCACTTGCATTTGACTACCCAAAACAACCTCGAACACGCCTAGATCAAACGAGCTGCTGCTGGTTTTCTCTCTTTTATGGTTTTCCGTTCTATCAACCATGCCACAGTTTTTTGTGTCTTATTCATACGCTCTTCTAGCGACGATGCCAGCACCTTCAGCTTTTGAAATCTCTCTTCGTAGGAGTCCTTGCCAGCATTACCCTCACCAGAACCATCGTTTCTCTTTTCTAAACCCTCACTGGATTTCATAGTTTCTTCACTTCCAAGGCCAGTATCAAGAAGCAAACAATCCTGTCCATGAGTTTCATCAGATACAGCAAATGGGAATGTTTAAATCCAGCGGTTCATCTCCTTCACTATACTTGTTATTAAGTCTCAGCGGTTGAGCGATGGTGAGACTATGGACTTCTACATCATTTTCTGAAGGTAGCAGACTCTGACAAAGACCCATAGTAATCTCATCGTTCTTACGATCTTGCATCACATACTTGCGTCTCTTGTTTGAATCCTCAGCTATCTTCATTTCATCCTTGCTTGTTCCGTTAGAGCCTGAAAGAACAAAACTACTATGATCACCTACCATGTTTCTTAAATTCAATGTTCCAGCTGGTTCATTGTTACCTATTTCACGAGCTTGTTTCATGCACTTGCGTCTCTTGTCACGAGATTCCTCAATGCACTTGAGTCTCTTATTTGTATACTCAGCTATAGTCATTTCATCATTGCTTGAGCCTGAACTAGTATCATCACCTATGATGTTTAATGTTTCAGCTGATTCATCAGCATCCTTCTCCTTAGAAGAATACTGAATTAATTCTATATACGACTTTCTCCACCATTCGCCGAACGTTGAAGTAACACGAGGTATTGCAGAACGGGAAGAAATGTGTAATGTCAAATCATCAATAGGCTTATCATAATCATTCCAAGCTGCCTCCCGTGAGAGGTTGTTCCTGTCAACAGGAGAAGGAACATCCTGAAGCATTCCAAACTGTGTAGCCACTCTATTTGGGAAGTAATGCTCCACTTTTTTAATGCCAACAAGCTCAGAAACTTTGATGCATCGAGCAAAGGAGATAAATTCTTCATCAAGACTCGGACAAACTGGAACACACATATCTTCCTCCGGGTAAAACTGAGAAAATTCCCAGTTTTTCACAGTTTTTGTGTAGGGACGCCACTCAAAACTGTCCATTTTCGAGCTGTCAGAATCTGCTTCACATCATCTCTTTTATCTCTTTTAGCAGCTAGAATAAGCTTGCTTTGGATTTGCTCACACATTCTACATTGAAAACATAATTTAAAAAACTTCAACCCTGCATAATGTTAAGGGTCACAAAAAAAAAAAACTAAGAAAATGAAAACAACTCAGATTTATAAAAAGTTTATTTGCATTTTGGAAAAAAACACAAAAGCTTTGTGTCTAATCAAATAAATTTGTGGATTTAGAAATCTGCAGAAAGGTGTATGCGATGCTGTTGTAACTACGTCTTAAAAGGTTTCTCTATCTCTGCGACATTAGTTCCTAATGTAACCGTTAAGCTCTCCTGAATCCTGATACATCCATTTTCTTGGTTCATATGATTTATTACACTTCATTCCATTTAAGGATGAAGCTATATTAAGTAAATTCTGATCTGCAACACACCAAGAAGCTCATAACTGATTTCAAAAGATACAAATGAAACACTTAAAAGCAAACCAGTCCTCAGAAGATACTAAGAAGGAAAATAAAAAGATACTAAACCAAAAGATCACAAAGGTGAGATTGATCTTTGATAATCTACTTGCATTTGACTGCCCAAAACCAACCTCGAACACGCCTAGATCAAACGAGCTGCTGCTGCTAGTCGTCTCTCTTTTATGTTTTTCCGTTCTATCAACCATGCCACAGTTTTATGTGCCTTGATAATACGTTCCTCCATTGATGATTCCAGCACCTTTAGCGTTTGAAATCTCTTTTCGTCGGAGTCATTACCAGAATTACCCTCACCAGAACCATCGTTTCTCTTTTCTAAATCCTCACTTCCAAGGCCATCATCATGAAGCAAACGTTCCTGTCCATGAGTTTCATCCGCTACAGCAATGTGAATGTTTGACTCATTTGATGGGCTCTTACTCTCATACGCAAGCTTTTGACAAAGGATTGGTTCATTGTTGTCTGGCTTTATTGCTAGCTCATCTATTGCAACCTTTTTCTGGATCAAACTGTCATCATGATCAACAACATTATCTTCATTCTCAGCAATGTCAACTACTCCTTCATTAGCACCAAAGGGAGAATCTGAAGAGTTGTTTTTATCAAATGGGCTCACAGCCGTATTCTTTCCTGCTATGCATCCACTTTCATCAGCCTCTTCATTCCTTTTCTCAATTTCTGGGGGTTGTACAGTTTCATCTTTTATAAAAACAAGCTTTTGACAAGGGACAAAATCATTGTTATGCGCCTCAAGTATACATTTTTTACCAAGCGGTTGAGAAGCATCTCCTCCACTATACTTCTTATTAAGTTTCAGCAATTGAGCAATGGTGAGACTATCATCTTCTGAAGATTCCTGTGCCTGACAACGACTATCGTTCTCACGATCTTGCTTCATGTACTTGCGTCTCTTGTTTGAATCCTCAGCTATACTCATGCCATCCTCGCTTGTTCTCTTCATCTTAGAGCCTGAAAGAACAAAAACAAAACTAGTATCATTACTTATGATGTTTGTTGAATTCAATGTTTCAGCTGATTCGTTGTTACCGTTTTCACGAGCTTGCTTCATGTACTTGAGTCTCTTATCACGAGCTTGCTTTATGTATATGTGTCTCTTGTTTGTCGATTCCTCCGTTATCTTGATTCCAACCCCTGAAGGAACAAAACTAGTATCATCACCTATGATGTTTCTTGCTTTCAATTTTTCAGCTGATTCATCACCTGAAGAATACTGTAGTTCTGGAAACGACTTCCTCCACCATTCGCAAAACGTTGGAGTAACACGAGGTATTGCAAAACGGGAAGGAATGTATAATGCCAAATCATTAATAGGCTTATTGTAATCATTCCAAGCAGCCTCATGTGAGAGGTTGTTCTGACTAATAGGACAAGGAACATCTTGAAGCATCCCAAACTGAGAAGCCACTCGATTGGGAAAGTAATTCTCCACATTGTCAATTCCAACAAGCTGAGACACCGTAATGCATCGAACAAAGGAGATAAATTCATCATCAAGATTGGGACCAGCAGGAATCCATATCGCTTTCTCGGGGTAAAACTTAGGAAGTTCCCAGCTTTCCATAGTTTTTGTGTAGGGACGCCACTCAAAACTGTCGATTTTCGAGCTCTCCAGAATCTGCTCTGCATTGCTGGTTCTCTGTTTCAGGTCGTGCCAAAGAGCCAATCTTGGCTCACCTTTCAGCAACGGATTGGGTTTTGGCTGTAGTTCCTTGAATCTTTCCCATGTCCAAACTTGAACCAACTTAAACAAGGCAGTGAGATCAATTCTAGCCGTAATCGTTGATTCTCTGAAATCTTCAATGTGATTTTTCAAGAGACTTAGCTCTGCATACAAGTGTGCAAGAACAGCAGGAGCAAGAGCAATCTTAGTACCACTAGAAAGATGAACAGCAATTGGCAAAATAGCTTCATAGATATGATAATAGCTTGATGGAAACACAAAGTAGCTAAGCCACAACACTAAGAAAGCCACATGCTCAAGCTCACCACCACTGTTCATGAATCTCTCCACCCATGCTACTTGGGTTACAAAACTGACTTTATCTTTCTTAATCTTCAGCCATTCTTTCTTTAGATTCGTCATAATCTTCTCTCCTGAGCTGTCCAGAGCAGCAAAAACCGGTGAACCCAAAACAGAGAAACCTAAAAGCACCATAACATCTTCAAGTGTTATGGTTGTTTCACCCCAAGAGAAAACGAAGGTGTTGGTGTCAGGACACCATTTCTCAGCAACACCCAGAACAAGGTCTGGGTTTTTACGGATTCTGTATATGGATGCCATGACTGCTTCAAAAATCCCAGCTTTTCTCCAAATGGGTTCGTGTAAAGCCGCCATTTTTCTTGCCCAAGACTTGAAATTTGTGTTTGCAAGTCTCCACCCATTGAAGGAAACACTGAAAGACAGAGCATTTAATTGAGGAAGGTTTTGACAAGGAAGCATAGCTTCAGATCCGGCAATGGAGGTGGTTGAAACAGGGTTTTAAAAGATGGGGTTTTTGTTGCGATTGACTGTTTTCAGAGGGAAACAATTTCTGGAGAAGAGAAGACGAAATATAATATTTTTAGTTCTTTTTCCCATATTTGTTTTGGTTAAGTGTATGAAAGTTTGAATCAAAGTTAAGGAAAATAAGTTGCTGGAATTAAGCACTACTATTCAAGGTAATTGAAATATGCAAAAACTGCAGTATGCTTGTACCAATTCGAACCTGAATGGACTTTATTTGACCATTTAAATTTCTTATAAACCGATCGGTCTATATATTCAAACCAAACCGAACTACTGTATAAAACTAAAATTATGAGAAGTCAAAAGCTTTGTCTCTATTAAAGCTCTCTATATATGCAAAATAGCAAAAGAGATAACATCAAAAGATTAATACGTGTGACATTGTTCTTTTGTTTCCATGAGATCCTAACCAGAAACTCCATTTTTCCTCTGGTTTTCTCTTTACTAAACTCTTCTCTACCGTCATAATGTTCTAATTAAAATTGAAATTCTCTACACTATATAAATCAAAATATATTTACTTGTTTAGTGGTTAGTGCTACTATTGATGGAACACAGGAGGACTAATCCAAGAAAAAACTTTATAAGACCTCACAGTTTCTTCAGTTTCTCTGAATGTCTTGTAATACAGTTATTGCAGCTGCTCTCACTGTTGTCATGAGACAATGGTTCTTGCAGACTCAGAAGATTTGTGCAGGCTGGTTTTGCATCAAAAGGTTTAGGCTTTCAATGGCTCTCAACATTTTAACCCAAAAAACCATCCTTATGTAACTGCGATTTACATTAGGCAGTTACTTTTAAGGATGAAGCTATCTCTGTTAGAAAACTCTAATCTACAACACACCAAGAACTTCACAAGTGAGTTTGAAGGATACAAAGGAAACGCTTAAAAGGAAACCAGTCCTCAAAAGATAGTAAGCAGATAAATAAAAAGATACTAAACCAAAAGATCACATAGATGAGATTGATCTTTGATTTCTACTTGCATTTGACAAAAACGAGCTGCTGCTATTTAATTTTCTCTGTTGTGAGTCTCACCTTTCTTTCAACCATGCCACAGTTTTTTGTGCCTTAATAATACGCTCCTTTATCGACAATGCCAGAACCCTCAGCTCGTGAAATCTCTTTTCGTAGGAGTCATTACCAGCATCACCTTCACCAAAATCATTGTTTCTCTTTTCTAAATCCTCTAACTGCTCATTGGATTCCATGGTTTCATCACTTCCGAGGCCATTACCATGAAGCAAACAATCCCGTCCCTGGCTTCCTTCCCCTACAGCGATGTCAATGTTTGACTCATCAGATGGGCTCAGAACCCCACTCTCATATGCACTGCTTGTTTCATCAGATGCATGCTGTTGATGAGGGACTGGTTCATTGTTGTTCATCAAACTGTCATCAACAACTACATCATCTTCCTTCTCAGCTTCACCACTGCATAACTTCTCTTCTGAGCTCGCCTTTTCTCCTGCTATGATACCATCTTCGTGGAGCAGCAAACACTTTGGTTGCTCGCTGCCATCATTGATCATATCTGCATTACTTTCATTTACATCAAGCTCATCATCACATGTTTTCCTTTTCTCTGGTGGTGACACAGCATTCTTACCTGCTTTGCTTCCACTTTCATCAGTCGCTTCATTCTTTTGCTCTATTTCTGATGATGGTACAGTCTCATCTCCATCATAACTTATCGAAGCAAGCTTTTGACAAGGCCCCGAATCATTGTTATCCACCTCAACTCTACATTTTTTATCAAGCGGTTCAGATGTATCTCGTCTACTTTTCTTAACATCACTATATTTCTTCTTACTAGGTCCCACCATTTGAGCAATGGTGAGTCTACCATCTACTTCATCATTGTCTGAAGGAACCTGTGTATGACAACGACCCATAGTAATCTCATCATTCTCACGAGCTCGCTTCATGTACTTGCGTCTCTTGTTAAAAACCTCAGCTATCTTCATTGCATCCTTACTTGTTTTGTTCATCTTAGGACCTGAAATAACAAAACTAGAAATATCACCTATGATGTTGCTTGATTTCAATGGTTCAGGTGATTCATTATTACCGTTTTCACGAGCTTGTTTTATGTACTTGGGTCTCTTGTTTATCGAATCCTCATATTTCTTCATTCCATCCTCGCTTGTTCTGTTCATCATAGAGCCAGAAGGAATAAAACTATCATCATCACCTATGATGGTTCTTTCTTTGAATGTTTCAGCTGATTCAACAACCACATTCTCTTCCGAAGAAAACTTGAATCCAGGAAACGACTTCCTCCACCACTCGCAGAACTTTGGAGTAACACAAGGTAGTGCACAACGGGAAGGAATGTATAATGTCAAATCATCAACCGGCTTACTGTAATCATTCCAAGCTGCCTCCTGTGAGAGTTTTTTCTGGTTTGCAGGACAAGGAACATCCTGAAGCATCCCAAACTGTGAAGTCACTCGATTAGGAAAGTATTGCTTCACTTTGTTAATTCCAACAAGCTCAGACACCCTTATGCATCGAGCAAAGGAGAGGAATACATCATCAAGACTTGGACAAACAGAAACCCACATCTCTTTCTCAGGGTAAAACTGAGGAAATTCCCAGTTTTTCACAGTTTTTGTGTAGGGACGCCATTCAAAACTGTCGATTTTCGAGCTATCCAGAATCTGCCTCACATCGCTGGTTTTTTGTTTCAGGTCATGCCAGAGAGTCAATCTTGGCTCACCTTTTAGCAACGGATTTGGTTTTGGCTGTAGTTCCCTGAATCTTTCCCATGTCCAAACTTGAACCAACTTAAACAAGGCAGTGAGATCAATTTTGGCAGTAATCGTTGATTGGTTGAAACCTCTAGTGTGGTTTTTCAAGAGAGTTAGGTCTGCATACAAATGAGCAAGAACAGCAGGAGCAAGAGCAATCCTAGTACCACTAGAAAGATGAACAGAAATTGGAAAACTAGCTTTGTAGAGATGATAAAAGCGTGATGGAAACACAAAGTAGCTAAGCCACAACACTAAGAAAGCCACATGCTCAAGCTCATCACCACTGTCCATGAATCTCGCCATCCATGCTATTTGGGTTACAAATTTGCCATTATCTTTCTTAACCTTCTTCCATTCGTTCTCCAGCTTCTCCCTCATACTCTCTCCTGAGCTATCCAGAGTAGCAAAAACCGGTGAACCCAAAACAGAGAAACCTAAAAGCACCATAACGTCTTCAAGTGTAATGGTTGTTTCACCCCAAGAGAAAACAAAGGTTTTGGTGTCAGGACACCATTTCTCAGCAACACCCAGAACCAGCTCTGTGTTTTGATAGATTTTGTATGTGGATGCTATGACGGCTTCGAAAATTCCAGCTTTTCTCCAAATGGGTTCGTGTAAAGCAGCCATTTTTCTTGCCCAAGACTTGAAATTTTTGTTTGGAATTCTCCACCCATTGAAGGAGACACTGAAAGGCAGCAACTTTAAGTAAAGAGGAGAAGGAGCTGAACGAGTTTGAGGAGCTTCAGATCCATCAATGGAGGTGATACAATGTTTTAAAAGACGGGTTTTTTTGTTGCTTCTTGGTGAACTGTTGTCAGTGGGAAACACCATTCTCTCTCTCTTCAACAAGATCTTCGCTCGTCTTGGTGATGGAAGAAAAAGAGAATTCTCAGGATTTTGAACTCAGAAATGAAGACGACGACTCATAAATTTTGGAGGAAAAAAGAAAAGAAAAATAAAGTGTGGTTAAAGGATAATGACGACGTCGTTTCAGTTGACAGTCATAAAGCAATCGATTCGGTATTAATTAACCAAACCAATTCCAAGTAAAAATAGTTTTGATAACCAATTTCCGGTAAGCTCGGCTATAGTTTTTTTTCTTCTCTCTTTTTTTTTGGGTTTAATATTTGAAGATGAAGGCAGAGAAACTGTTTTGCTTTTGCAGGTGGATGCAGCAATGAAAGAGTTCCTTTTAAGGTAACTTAGAAGAAACCTAAAATAAATATTAATTTCTTAAAATCATTTTAAATGTTTTATGTCTTGCAGTTTGTATCTTATCTTCAAGAAGAATATATTTTAAAAATGATTTTAATGATAGTAGAAAAAGAAAATATAATTTGCATGTTGAAAATTGATGCAAGAAACTATGCATTTGAAATTATGAAGTGTGACGTTACAAATCGAAGTTTCTTGTATGGAGTCATATTCATATAATGTGATGACCTCTCAAAGTTTCTATGCACCTAATGCAACAGTGGTTTGATGTATCTTATATTCTTATTAATAACTAAGCTTTGTGTCTGGTAAGTTCAATACATAAGCAAAATAACAAAATAAATCACACCAAAGATTAATTACTATGTGAGATATTGTTGTTTTGTTTTAATGAGATCCACTTAAAAAGTTTCAGATTAGTGAAATGGCACAACTAGCTAAGCAGGCGCTTCAACATTTTTTGTTTGTCTGGTTTTCCAATTGCTAATCATGGCCAAAGTAAATAGTTAATAATGACTTAGATAACTCTAAATTTCTTGGTTTATATATGATGAAAATCAGGCTATCTCTGTATGAAAACACTGACATGTAAGACACCAAGAAGCTATTAATTAGCTCATTACTTAGTAAGTTCAAAAAATACAAATTTTGTATCACACTATATGCAGAACCTTGAGTAACAAGAAAATGAGCTGTTTATTAACAGAGTTCAATAACACTGTTAGTTGTTAAACAGAGCTAATAACAGAGACGTTAAGATATTTTGTATAAGATCTTTAGCTGTAGTATATAAGCAATTGTACAGCCTAACATTCAGATTAATGAGAAAGTTATTCTTTTGAGTAAACTCTAATATGGTATCAGAGCATTAAATTTCTCTCTCATTCAAAAGTTTGTTACAAGCACAACTTTTCCCGGAAAACGAAATTTTCCGGGAAAATTTTTCTGGATTCTCTTGAAGATTTCACTTCGGCTTGTCGTGTCCATCTTTCTCATCGTCGATCATCGTATCAATGGCGAAGAAAGGGACCAAGCAGCTCAGGAATCGTTCGGTTAGTCAGGATTCAGATGTCGATACTCCGATCGTTCAACGATCAGCTCCAGCTCACACCTCCGTGACTCGTTTTCCATCAGATTCTGATTCGATCGATAGCCATCACAATCCGTTCTACTTACACTCCAGTGATCATCGTGGTATGTCGATTGTAACCGAGAAACTTACTGGTGAGAATTACAACTCGTGGATCATTACTATGAAAACTAGTCTAGAAGCTAAGAACAAGATCAGTTTCGTCGATGGATCTCTTCCACGACCTCTTGAATCTGATCCGATTTACAAGATCTGGATTCGTTGCAATAGTATGGTGAAGGCTTGGATTTTAAATGTTGTTTCAAAACAGATCTATGATAGCATTCTTTATTTTCATGATGCTGCTGGAATTTGGGATGATTTACACAGGCGATTTCATAAAAGTAATCTTCCTCAGATCTATAATCTAGAACAAGAGATCAATTCATTGCGTCAAGGCGATTTAACTCTCTCTGAATACTATACTAAGAAGATTACTCTCTGGGAACGTCTAGCATGTACTAAGAATCTTATGGAAAATGGTGGATGTCGTTGTTCTCAGGTCTTAAAACTCTTGGATGATCATGAGACTACACGGATTACTCAGTTTCTCATGGGATTGAATGATGATTTTGCTAATATCAGAGGACAGATTCTCAACATCAAACCTCGACCTAGTCTCTCTGATATGTATAACATGCTGGAATCTGATGAATCTCAGAGAAAAAGAAATGTCAGTGGTTCTAATCCTTCTGCGTTCCAAGTGAAAGCTCAGGTGAATGTTTTTCAGCCTAAAGGATCTTTGAAATCTGGAGTTCGCTGTTCACATTGTGGTTTGAATTGTCACTTTGTGGATGTTTGCTATAAGATTCACGGTTATCCTCTTGGATGGAAACCTAAGAATCAACGTCAAAACCCCACTCAGAAGTTCTATACTCCTAATGCTTCAGCAAATCTTGCTCTCACTAAATCAGTGTCAGAAATTGAACAGACTCTCAGTCCAGGACAGCTTCAGCACTTGGTATCTTATCTCAATTCAAAGTTGCAGCCTCAGAACACCAGTAACATGGCTAGTAGTTCTACCGCAACACTTACTGAGATACCTTCTACTCCAACTGTCTCAGGAATCAACCCTATGGCATGTCAAATCACTGGTACTATTTTCCCTTCCATTTATTATTCTTTGTCACCAGAGAATCAATCATACTTTTACTCTGTGTCTGACAAGATAGTGAATATGAATACTTGGGTTATAGATACTGGTGCGACACACCATGTGACTTATGATAAAAATTTGTTTGATATTATGACTCCTATTCAAGAAACTACAGTGAAGCTTGCTAATGGTGTTGGTGTAAGAATTCAGGGATTGGGGACTATTAAACTTAATGACAAGCTCATCTTGAATGATGTCTTGTTTATTCCTCAGTTTAAATTTCATTTGTTAAGTTTGAGTTCTCTGACTGCTGTTATCAAATGTGGTTTGTGGTTTGATTCTGCTGGTTGTGAAATTCAGGATCTTACAAAGGGATTGATGATTGGAAGAGGTAATCTCCATAACAAGCTCTACTTCTTGGATTTACAGTTTCAGCCTACAGAACAACCTACTCCAACAGTTTGTGTTACAGTCAAGAATGAATCTCATATCTGGCATCAAAGATTAGGTCATCCTTCTTCTCAGAAACTTAAATCTCTCTCAAGTTCATTATCTGTTATGTTCCCTAAAGATATTTCAGACCAGATTCATTGCAAAGTTTGTCATTTATCTAAGCAGAAGCATTTACCGTTTGTAGCTCGGAATAATAAGATGAATAAAGCTTTTGATTTGATTCATATTGACACATGGGGTCCTTTTGCAGTCACTTCACATGATGGTTTTAAGTATTTTTTGACTATTGTGGATGATCATTCTAGGGCTACATGGGTTTATTTGCTCAGAAATAAGTTAGAGGCAACCTCAGTGTTCCCTGTTTTTGTTGCAATGATTGAAACTCAGTTTGATACAAAGATCAAGGCAGTGCGTTCAGATAATGCTCATGAATTCAACTTCACAAAGTTTTTTTAAAGAGAAGGGAATCATGTCATACCATTCTTGTCTATAGACTCCTCAGCAAAACTCTGTTGTGGAGAGAAAGCACCAGCATCTCCTTAATGTTGCCAGAGCTCTTATGTTTCAGTCTCATATTCCCATTGAGTACTGGAGTGAATGCATCATGACTGCAGTGTTTCTGATAAATAGACTACCTACAGAAACTCTGGCTAATAAGTCTCCTTTTGAAATCTTAATGCAGAAACCACCAGAATATGATGGATTGAAGACTTTTGGATGCTTGGCTTATGCTTCTACTTCAACACAACAGAGAAATAAGTTTGCTCCCAGAGCAAGAGCCTGCATCTTTTTGGGATATCCCACAGGTGTTAAAGGATATAAATTGCTAGATATTGAGACACATGATGTTCTTATATCTAGACATGTTATTTTCATGAGGACTTGTTTCCTCTAGCGATTGGAGATATGAAACAACAAATTCAGGATTTTTTTCCTACTGTGTCTGATATTGATGATGTTTTAGCAGTGGATAAAGATTCTGCTAGCACTTCACAGACACAGGAAGATTCAGTGCCAGATGGTTTTCTCTGTGATGATTCTGCAGTAGGAGATTCTGCGTCCATTACAGAGACATTTGTGCCAAATCCAGAGAATGCAGTAGCTGTAGATGGAGATTCAGCTGCTGTCAATGTTGATATATCTCGGGGTAAAATTGATGTCTCACATTCAGTACTTGATACTACTCGGAAATCAAAGACTCCTGCTTATCTTCAGGATTACCACTGTTACTACCTAAGTAGTGAAATTAAGTATCCTTTGTGCAACTACCTCTCATATGACAAGTTATCAGGTCCTTATCATTTATTTCTGACTGCTATTACAAGAGAGTTTGAACCTTCTACTTACTCTGAAGCCAAGAAGCACCTTGTTTGGACAAATGCAATGGGTGAAGAGATAACAGCATTGGAAGACACTAATACATGGTCTATTTGCTCTCTTCCTGCAGATAAACATATCATTGGTTGCAAGTGGGTTTATAAAGTTAAATACAACTCTGATGGCTCTCTGGAGAGATATAAGGCTCGTTTGGTGGCAAAAGGGTACACACAAAAGTCGGGTTTAGATTATGTTGACACCTACTCACCCGTGGCTAAGTTGACTTCAGTGAAAACATTATTGGCTCTTGCTGCAAAACTCGGTTGGTCTTTGTCTCAGTTAGATGTTTCTAACGCATTTCTCAATGGAGATCTTGCAGAGGAGATTTATATGCAGTTGCCTCCTGGATACACTTCAAAGAATGGAGCATTGCCTGCTAATGCAGTTTGCAAACTCAACAAATCCTTGTATGGGTTGAAACAGGCGTCACGCCAGTGGTATCTCAAGTTTACAGAGACGTTAAAGGGTCTTGGTTTCCAGACGAATCACTCAGACTACACACTGTTTACTAAGTTCAGAGAATCAGTTTTACTGTTTGTTCTGGTATATGTAGACAATATCATTATCTCTAGTAACAGTGATGAAGCTGCAGAGGAACTTAAATCACAATTGAAGGGTCATTTCAAAATGAGGGACTTAGGTCCAGTCAAATACTTCCTTGGCTTGGAAATTGCTAGGTCTGCTGAAGGTATTAATATTTGTCAGAGGAAATATGCTCTTGACTTGCTTGATTCAGCAGGTCTACTTGGTTGCAAACCCTCTTCTATACCTATGGAACCTAATCAAAAACTTTCTGAAGCTGATGGAGAATTGTTAGAAAGTCCAGAAGGATACAGAAGTCTTATTGGGAAACTGATCTACTTGACAATTACGAGACCAGACATTTGTTTTGCAGTTCATAAGTTGGCACAATATACTAATGCTCCTCGTGAAGATCACTACAAAGCAGTTGTCAAATTACTACATTACATCAAAGGTACCGTTGGTCAAGGTCTTTTCTACAGTTCTGATCCTGATATGGAATTACAAGTTTTTGTTGATGCGGATCTTAGTGGATATCCTGATTCAAGAAGGTCTGTCTCCGGATATTGTGTGTTTCTTGGTAAAAGTCTCATCTCATGGAAGTCAAGCAAACAAGACATTGTATATCGCTCTTCTGCAGAATCTGAGTACAGAGCTATGGCTTTAGCTGTTTGTGAGATTGTTTGGGTAAGAAGCTTACTGGAGGACCTACACATTACACCAAAGACACCCACAGTTTTATATTGTGACAATCAGGCAGCCATTCATATTGGGAACAATCCGGTTTTTCATGAAAGAACCAAACATATTGAAAGAGATATGCATACGGTAAGAGACAGAGTTACAGAAGGAACTGTTAAGCTTATTCATGTGAGATCCGAATGCCAAGTTGCAGATATACTGACTAAGGCGTTATATCCTGGCATGTTCAGAGCTAATTTGAGTAAGCTGGGCATTTCAAATATTTTCGTGCCAGCTTAAGGGGGGATATCACACTATATGCAGAACCTTGAGTAACAAGAAAATGAGCTGTTTATTAACAGAGTTCAATAACACTGTTAGTTGTTAAACAAAGCTAATAACAGAGACGTTAAGATATTTTGTATAAGATCTTTAGCTGTAGTATATAAGCAATTGTACAGCCTAACATTCAGATTAATGAGAAAGTTATTCTTTTGAGCAAACTCTAATATTAAACACTTAAACTAAGAGCAAACCACTCCTCAAAAGATATTAAGATCTAAGCAGGAAACACAAAAGATCACAAAGATGAGATTTGACTATTTGAGTCACTACAGGAAATGTGGGTATTAATAGCGTAAGAGCATAGCGTTTTGAATGTTTATGCTATAATAGAGTTTTGAAAAATTTTAGATAGCGTTTGGAGAAAGGCAAACGCTATGGTAGGTTGAGCGCGAAAAATATTTCAGAGTGGCGCTTAGTATTTGGTCTATGATAGCATAGATGTAAATTAAAACGTTATTATAGGTATAACCGGGAAACTAAAATTTTATTGGCTCCAAAAATTTTACTAAGTAACAAAATAATTAAAAAAAACAAAGAAACAATAAGTTAAAAAAAAAAAAAAAATTAGGGCTATCGATCCTTCTCACATCTTTCTTCTTTCTTTCCTCTTCTCACATCTTTCTTCTCTGTCTCGAGACTGATCCGTTCTTTCTCCCTGAAAGACCAAATATGAACACCAAATGAAACCCAATTAGTTTCTCTTCCACTATCGATCCCTAATTTTGTCTAATCCCTCTCAGATCTAAATCCCTCTCAGTCGAAATCTCTCTAGATCTCGATCGTATGTTTCTTAATCGTCACAGACATCAATCGAAATCAAATTGGTTAGTATATGTATGGGTGTTCGATATTCTCAATGATTTAGTTTTTATTCATGTTAGGGTTTCATCTGTTTTTGTTGTTTTTGAAGTAATTGGGTTTTGGATTGTTGTTTGTGTGATTTGAATCGTGTTTCTTTCTTCTTATGTGAGTTTGGGTGTTCGACTTTCAATTTGTGTTTTCGATTGATTTATGTCTGAGTTTAGATTCATTACAAGATAGTCTATTTACTAGATTCTTTACTAGATAATGCATGTATCGATTGATTTCTGTCCTGAGTTTGGATAGTGTAGAAAAGTTTCTTGCTCTCATATAAAGATGCTAATTTGGTTTCCTAGCTCTTGTCTCTAGTTCTTACCGGTCGCTGCCACTGCTCTCATGATTATTGATGTCTCATGTATCTTTTTCTGATGTGTAATTGGATTTGCGGATCTGTATGGATTTGAAGTACAAGAGGAATCCATATGCTTCAGACATTGAGTAACTTTAAGGACGGTGAAGTCGTGCTTCTCCAGGATATCTGCAGTAAGGCAAGTGATTGAAGAATAATACGAACAAAGCCTTGAGAGAATGTCATGATTATTTATTCTTTGTTTGGTTGTTCTGTTTCAGGTTGCGATTCATCTTATGGTTAACCAACTTCTTGGATCTTTTTATTTGTTGTTCAGGCACGAAAGGAAATCATAAGCAAGATAAACAAGACGATAGAGAAGCGGTTGCAGAACAAAGCATAAACAAGACGATAGAGAAGCGGTTGCAGAACAAAGCAGCATCAGATACTGCTGGCGCTGGGAATGGTGTACTTGGAAGATTGCTTGAAGAAGAAAGCTTACCTCAGATGAAACCACCGCGAAAACATCGTGCAAATGAGCAGGAAGAACATGATAGGCTCGCAGGTGGAATGCTAACATGGCAAGATTACAAGACAATGGACTTCACTCAATGCGTAAGTAAATCAAGATGCCCAAGAATGTTCTCTGCTTCTTATCACAGATGGTAAAAACCTTCACTAAACACTTTTCTTGATTTCTCAACAGGTAATAGATGAGACACTCAGGCTTGGGGGAATTGCAATCTGGCTAATGAGAGAGGCGAAAGAAGATGTCTCATACCAAGGTTCGTGATAGCGTCTTTGACTTTTGACATAAGAATCTGTTCTGTCCATGCGTCGATTGTTGGAATTTTTGCCATCAGCTGATAGATACTGTATTTGAGCCTCTTGTGATTAGAGGTATGGATTTGAAGTACAAGAGGAATCCATGTTAGTTTAAGCATGGGGACAGGAGGGATAGTACATCTGCAGATGTTCCAAATTCAGAGGAAGAGGCTTATTACTTGATGAGGACAGCTTTTTTTGAATCTGAAGTTGGTGATGAACTTCCATCTGAGTGTACTGCAGAAGAATCAGATTTTAGAGAAAAGTTAGAGGATGCTGAAACTGCACTATGTATACTCAACGTGTCACAAGTACAACAAGGTCTCTGAAATTTATGTCGCACCATTTGTTTTAAGTGTCGAAGACTGGTGTTCAAAAAAAAAAAAAAGAGAGAAAGTGTCGAAAACTTTGTTTTATTTTGGTATGCACTTCTCTAGACTTTGTTTTATTTTTATGTCGAACAATATATGTATGCACTTCTCTAGACTTTGTTTTCTCATGTTAATAAATTTTAATTCATAATTATTCGTATACGTTTGATAGTTTGTTAATAATATACTATCAAATAATTTTAAACTACAAACAAAATCATGGAACAGAAATTTTCTTCTAAAAAAATATATATATATATACAATCAACAATGGAATATAAAATTAACTAATGTATCATATAATAATAATAAAATTATACTAATGAAAAAAATTCTTGTAAAAGAAATAAAAAAATTTAAATAAATTTTAATTGAAAAGTTTTTAATGATTTTTTTTGTTTTATTTTGTTAATTGAAAAATAGTGAAAAATGTTTAAAGATGGAACCCTATACCCTAAACCCTAAACCCTAAACCATTTAGGGTATAGGGTTTAGGGTTGAAAGTTCAATCTTGAAACATGATTCACTTTTTATAAATTAACAAAATAAAATTATTTTAAAATAATTATTTTAAATTTTAAAGTTAAAATCTTATATTAAATCTCTAAACCCTAAACCCTAAACCCTAAACCCTAAATTAAAGTTAAAATCCTAATTAAATTAAATCTTTAAACTCTAAATTAAAGTTAAAATCCTAAATTGAAATTCGAAATCATAAACTATAAAACATAAATACTTGAGTAAAAAAATCTAAATCCCAAAGTTTAAACCCTAAACCCTAAACTATGCCTTAGTGTATATGAACATATAAGTTAGATAGTTGGAATACTAACCTATATTAATTGTTCTTAATTTTAAAATTTTATACTTACAAGAAAAAATATTCTAAAAATTGAAATACGTATATTGAATTTTTAAAGAAATAATTTATTTTTTTTTCATTAATAAACAATTTTATATGATAATTTTCTGATTTTTTCATTATTAGCCAATGAGAACTCACCTCCCACATGGTGGGACGAATCCTACACCGTTAGATCGCGCCGACTTTGATCTGAGCCGTCCTTTCTTATTGTTGACGTGATTAATATACACCGTTGATCTGTATCGCTGATTTGATCTGAGCCGTTCATGTTCTTAGCCAATAAGGAGTAACTACTGAGATTGCACTCTGGGCTTATTCTCCACCGTTGATGAATTTAATCCGACGGCTAAACGTTTCTCCCTCTTTTCTTTTTTTTTGGGTTAAAACTTCTTTTCCTTTTGGCTTTCTCTTCCTTAGTACGATCTGTTCTTAGATCTTACATCTTATGGGATAGGTTAAAACTTTCAGTCTTCTTCTTCTTCGTTGAGATAGGTGAGCTCATCGACCAACAATGGATTCCTCTGCAACAGCCCCAAATTCTCTATCTTTCTTCTCCTCTTCTCTCTTTTTATCTTCCTCTCACCAAATCCCTAAAACCTACATTTCCGTTTCAAAATTCGGCTCCGGCAAAGCATCGAAACCGCTCTCTGTTGCATCTCAGCTAGCGACTCTTCCAATCATCTCATTCGAGGGAGAGAAGGTCGGGGAGACTTATCTGGACCTCAAAACGGCGCCGGAAGATACCACGCGTGCCGTTGTTCAAGGCAGATTTCAATCGTGTATTTGGGTTTACGGGTCCAGTCATCTCTGTGACGGATATCACAAGGAGGAGATTAGATAAAAAGTCAGATTTATGTATCTGAATTTGTAGACGAAGGCGAAGAAGATCTTGGCAATTTTAAGGAACCTACGACTGATTTTAATGACAAAGTAGGGAAGAAGAGACAGAGGAAGAAAGATGAGTCTGGTCTTGAGAAGACGAAGAGGAAGAAGAAGAGAAGAAGCAAGATTCTGTTGAAAATTCCAGCAGAGGTTCAGGAGAAGTGGGATTCAATTACAAACAACGAGAACTCCAAGGTTTGTTTCTTTGTTTGTTGTCTGAATCTCTGGTTCCTTGTTCTGTTGTCATGATATCATAAGTTTGATTTCTCTCTTTATTGTTAACAAGATAGTTTTTTTGGACGACGCTTACATGATGAGCAGAGAGCTATCGGAAGAGACTGGAAAGGAGTCAAGTGGACTTCCTTCACAACGTTGATCGCATCTTGGTACAGTTCGTTGGAACAAAAAGCTAAAACTTGTTGAGTTTTTATAGGAATTTGCTAATGAGTAAATCTGTTTTACAGGTTATGCGAGATGGAATGATTGTGCAGTCAGGAAGATACGACGAATTAGTGAGCTCCGGGTTAGATTTTGGAGAACTGGTAGCAGCGCACGAGACATCAATGGAGCAAGTTGAAGCTGGGTCGGCATCAGCCACTGCAGCAAATGTGCCAATGGCATCACCAAGAACACAGAGAACTATTTCAATAGAGTCTCCGCGTCTACCACCAACACCAAAATCTCCCAAAATACATAGAACTACTTCAATGGAGTCTCCAAGAATACTTAGAACTACTTCAATGGATTCTCCTCGTTTAGGTGAGCTAAATGATGAAAGCATCAAATCGTTTCTCGGCTCCAACATCCCAGAAGATGGATCAAGACTGATCAAAGAAGTCGATGATTTGGATGATGAAGCTTTTGATGATGATATTGTTTATGTTAGGGATGATTGTGAAGGTTTGTTAGTGGTAGATTGATAGGTATGTTTGTGGTTTTTGTAAACAATGAAATTTGAAATGGGTTACTAAACATTTTAATATTTATATATTTTGTATTAATTTTAATGGTATTTTTTTTTACAAATATTCGAAATTAATTTTTTTTTACAAATATTATATTTAAATTAAAAAATAATTCGTAATTATTTATTATTTTGAATAATTTAAAAACAAACTAATAACACAAAACATTTGCTATCTTTGCTATAGGTAAAATCTAATTAACGAGTTTTAATAACATCTTTATCACGCTATTATAAACATTAACAATTGCACAGAAGACAACGCTATCGTTGTATACTTAACTATTGCACAACGCAAAACCGCTATCAAAAGTGTCCGACTTTCTATAACGGGCGATGTCAGAGCGCTTAAGGAAACGCTATGGTAGATGAATAATTGCGTTTTTCGGCCGCTATTAATACCCACATTTCCTGTAGTGAGTTATCACTTCTTTATCAGTCCAAAACAACATAACTCAAAGGAGGTGCTGCTATTTTTCTCTGTTTCATGGCTCTCCTTTCGTTCAACCATTCCACAGTTCTTTCTGCCTTGATAATACGTTCCTCTAATGACAATGCCAGCACCTACAGCTTTTGAAATCTCTTTTCAGTGGTGTCATTATCACCCTCACCCAAATCATTGTTTCTCTTTTCAAAAACCTTTAACTGCTCATTGGATTTCATAGTTTCTTCACTTCCGATGCCATCTCCATGACGCAAACAAGCCTGTCCCTGATCACCATCAGATGGCTTTAGAACCTTACGCTGATATGCTTTGCTTGTTTTATCTCCATTAGCGCATCCAGAAGCAAGCTTTTGATGAGGTTTGGATATTTTGTTGTCTGCCTTTAATGCTAGCACCTTCTCATTGATCCTTCCATCAGCATCTTCCTTCTCAGCTTCACTGCAACACTTCTTATCTGATCTCACCATTTCTCTAGTTATGGTACCATCTTCATGGGGCAAACACTTTGGTTCCTCGTTGTCATCATCGATCATAGTCTTCTTCTCTGCATTGCTTCCATATACATTAAGCTCAACATCACAGAGACTTGTCTCTGGTGCTGATACAACATTCTTCCTTAACATGCTTCCAGTTTCATCAGTCTCTTTATTCCTTTGTTCTATTTCTGGTGATTGTACAGTTTCATCTCTTATCAAATCAAGCTTTTGACAAGGCCCCGAATCAATACTATCCGCCTCAAGTCTACTTCTTTTACCAATCCGTTCAGAAGTATCTCCTCCAATATTCTTTACAGCACTACTTCTTCTTAAGTCTCAACAGTTGGGTAATGGTGAGGATGTCATCTTCTTCATCATCGTCTGACAGAACCTGTGTCTGAAAACGACGCATAGTACTCTCATCGTTCCCACGAGCTCCCTTGCTTGAGTCCTCAGCTATCTTCATTCCACCCTTGCTTGTTCTGTTCACCTTAGAGCCTGAAAGAACAAAACTAGTATCATCACCTATGATGTTTCTTGATTTAAAAATTTCAGCCGATTCATTGTTACCGTTTTCTCCTTCTTCCTTGTCCTCGTCCTCTTCCTCTTCTATTATCTCCCTTGTACGTTTCTTCTTCTTACTAGGGGTAACACTATCTATATGTGTGTCCTCCTCCACAACCTGATTTAAAATAAACATGTCAGAGTTTGTCTAATAAGATGATCCTTATCTTTTGTATGACAATGCTATTTATAAAACCTTATTTAATCGTTTGAAATTTTTTACTTACCTCTTTTTCTTGTGTCTGTTTTCCTTGTTCTCCATTCTCTTTAACTCCCAAAACTATCTCTAAGCTTTTTATCTTTTTGTCCTGAAGGGTGACAAGTCTGGTCAACTTGTCCAACTTCTCATTACACTCATCAAGAGAACAAAGCCTGGTCAAATTGTCTTCTGTCTGTTTTCCTTGTTCTCCATTCTCTTTGATTCCCAAAACTATCTCTCTTGAAGAAACAAGATCAACATATCCATTTATCCAATCACTTGCCTTTATCCTATATCCTTTCTCAACCAGATCAATCACTTTTCCAAATTCCACGTCAACAACTTTCTTCACCAAGTTGTTGTACAGTTTGTGATCTCCAATGATGCATTTTACCTCAACCTAATATTTTAAAATTGCATCACAGATTTAAAACCATTTAAAACAAACTTACATAGATATTAAAAGAACCGTATGTAGGTAGAAACCAAGCTTTTTTACCTTATCAAGTTCTGCGATTCTTGCGACTTCTCTTAACTGTGGTGTCGAAGTGTGTGTCCACTCTAGGCATAATGGACCATTTGTTGTTGAAACCACTCTTTTCGCAAATCTTGTCCCTAGTTGATGCACCGAAGACAATGCCCAAAATTGCATAGCTAAAGGAAATCCATGAAACCAATATTGTTTCCTTGACAAATGATTACTAGTGAGCTTCACAACACTTTTCACCAATGTGTCATATGCACATTTCCCCCAAGGGTAACTGCAATATTCCTCAAAATCCTTAGCTCGCAGCAAACGAACTACCGGAATTTTCAGATCTGCATGTTGAGCTAGCAGTATACCCTCAACAAGTATTAGAGCACCAATGCGAACTTTCTCATCGGGTTTCATAGTGCCTTTACGGTTGGTCAGAATACGAATCAGCTCTTTCAGTTTTATTCCATCTTTCATCCATGAATATGTTTTCTTCTTCCTATCTCCCTTCTTGTTACTTGTCCCTCCTACAACACTACATGGTAATCCGGTTGTAAGGAAAAATTCCCTTAGCGAAAACCGCATTGGTTGTTCACCAAATGTAAACCACAACTCTTCTTCTTTTGTGATTATCCTTCTTTGAAGTAGGTAATGAACCAATTTTCCGGAGAATGTAACAGTTTTGTCTTGTCCCAGCTTTATTATAGTACTCAAAAAGGACTTTTCTAACTTTTCGAAATCACTACCCAATAGATCCTTCACCAAGCCCACCAACTTTAAACTTGAACACATGTTGATCCTTTCTAATCCCACTGGTTCAGTGCCGTGCTTGAAAATTCTGTTGGGCAAAGCAAGTTTCACAGTAGACTCTCTAGTATTCATCTCTCTACACCTGCAAAAAATAAAACAGAGCAACTCAACCTTCACTGGACGTTACCAAATCTAGCAGTTCAAAAATAAAACTCAAAATGTTTCAGAGGTTAAGTTAGCTCTGTGTTGTGTGTGAAACAACATTATTCAAGACGTTGTAAATCTCGTTTATTCACCCAAACAACAACAGTTGGAACTACTGTAAACAAAAACTAATCTTTGTAGAGACAAATGATGACACTTTGAGACCTAACGCTGTCCAAATGAAACTTTCCAGTCTACACACAAAACAACCGAAGAAATAACTCCTAAATCAAGATATAGTGAGAGAGAAGAATGCGTTAAAGAAGAGAGAAGAAGCGACTCAATACCAGAAGGAAGAGGAGAGAGGGGGTGGCTGATCAGAGGCGGAGCTAGTTTTGCTGGAGGCCGAAGTCGGTGAAACACAAACCCTAATCTTTAAACCAGTGACAGAAACACTGAAAGACAGAGCCTTTAATGGAGGTGGAGAAACAGAGTTTTGAAAATGGGTTCTTTTTGGTGCTAGGTCGACTGTTTTCAGAGAGAAGCATTTGCTGGAGAAGAAGAAGATGAAGTTGAAAGAGAAAGTATCACTCGTTTTCTCATTTTTGATGTTATGCTTTGAAATTTGAATCGTTTGTAAGAAAAATCAAGGCAAAAGATTACGTTGCAGAGGTGATGGAACTGGAATGTGACATTTGCTTTTTAAACTCATCAATCAACATTAAATAATTTAACTCTTTTTTTAATCAACAATAGTAGCATTTACAATTTCTTGTGGTGAATTACCATAAAATAAAGCTTTGGCCTTTGTGTTTTGTAAGTTCTATAGGTATGCAAAAGAGATCGCATCAATAGATTGAAGATATGTGAGACAATAACATTGTAAAAGTTTCAGATTGAATGGTTTAGACACAACTAGCTAAGCAGAAACTCCATTTTTGGTCTTCTTCTCAACGATTTTAGTTCCTAATGTAACCATTAATCTCTTTAATACATTTCTCTGTGTGCATTGCAGTGCTCTCATGACCTGTTTCTACGTGTACAAAATCGTGACTGGCGGCAACCACATACCACTGAAAATCTGAATGATGGTTATGTACTCTGGTTTTTAATGGAGCATATGATCTCCTCCATTGTTGAATAATGTTGAATGGTGGCAACCAATACACATATGAATTTGTCCATATAGTAATCTGTTTTGAGTAGAAATCTATTTTTTTTTTTTTGTTTATACATGATTTATATTATATGATGGAATCAGGCTATCCTCTGTAAGAAAACTCTGATATGCAACACACCAAGAAGCTATTAAGTTGCTCATAACTGAGTAGGTTCAAAAGATACAAATGAAACACTTGAACCAAACCAGTCTTTAAAAGATAATTGGAAGAAAAATCAAAAGACACTAAACCAAAAAGATCATAAAGATATGAGACTGAACTTTGATATATTACTTGCATTTGACTTCTCCTTTCTTTATCTGTCCAAAACAAGACCTAACTCAAACCAGCTGCTGCTATTTTTCTCTGTTTTATGGCTCTCTTTACGTTCAACAATGCCACAGCTCTTTCTGCCTTAATAATACGTTCCTCTATCGACAATGCCAGCACCTTCAGCTTTTGAAATCTCTTTTCAGTGGTGTCATTATCAACATCACCCTCACCCAAATCATTGTTTCTCTTTTCGAAAACCTTTAACGGCTCATTGGATTTCATAGTTTCTTCTTCACTTCCGATGCCATCACCATGCAGCAAGCAATCCTGTCCCTCATTTCCATGCCCTACAGCGATGTGAATGTTTGACTCATCAGATGGCTTCAGAACCTTAGGCTTATACACTTTGCTTGTTTCATCTCCATTAGTGCATCCAGAATCAAGCTCTTGATGAGGGCTTGATATGTTGTTGTCTGCCTTTAATGCTAGCACCTTCTCATTGATCCTTCCATCAGCATCTTCCTTCTCAGCTTCACTGCAACACTTCTTATCTGATCTCACCATTTCTCTAGTTATGGTACCATCTTCATGGAGTAAGCACTTTGGTTCCTCGCTGTCATCATCGATCATAGTCTTCTTCTCTGCATTGCTTCCATATACATCAAGCTCATCATCACAGAATTGACTTGTCTCTGGTGCAGATACAACAATGTCAATTGCTCGACCAAAATCAACAGGAGGTTTTGAAGAGTTTTTTTCATCGAATGGGCTCAGAATCATACGCAGCCCTGCTTTGCTTCCTGTTTCATGAGGTTCTTCATTCTTTTGCTCTATTTCCGGTGGTGGTACAGTTTCATCTCCATCATCTCTTATTGAAGAAAGCTTTTGGCAAGGCCCTAAATCATTGTTATCCGCCTCAAGTTTTATTTTCTTACCAAGCGGCTCAGAAGCATTTCCTCCACTGTTCTCACTACACTTCTTCTTATAAAGTGTCGTTATTTGAGCAACGGTGAGGCTATCATCGTCATCATCACTGTCTGATGGAACCTGTTTCTGACAACGACCCATTGTACTCCCATCGTTCTTACGAGCTCCCTTCATGTACTTAAGTTTCTTTTTTGTTGAATCCTCAGCTATCTTCCTTCCATCCTCGCTTCTTCTGTTCATCTTAGAGCCTGAAAGAACACAACTTGAGTCATCACCTATGCTGGTTCTCAATGTTTTAGCTGATCCAACAACCCCCTTTCTCCACTGGTCACAGAACATTCGCGTATCAGAAGATATTGCAGAACGGGAAGGAATGTAAAATGCCAAATCATCAATAGGCTTATAGTAATCATTCCAAGCTGCCTCTCGTGAGTGGTTGTTCCTGTTAACAGGACAATGCGCATCCTGAAGCATCCCAAACTGTGAAGCCACCCGATTAGGAAAGTAATGCTCCACATTTTGAATTCCAACAAGCTCAGACACCTTAATGCATCGAGCAAAGGAGATGAATTCATCATCAAGGTTGTGAACAAGAGTCACCCACATCGCTTTCTCAGGATAAAACTGAGGAAAATCCCAGTTTCTCACATTTTTTGTGTAGGGACGCCACTCAAAACTGTTCGAGTTTCCCAGAGTCCACCTTGCATTGCTGGTTTTCTGTTTCAGGTCATGCCAACGAACCAATCTTGGCTCACCTTTTACCAACAGATTGGGTTTTGGTTGCAGTGCCCTGAATCTCTCCCATATCCAAACATTGACCAGCTTAAACAAGGAACTCAGATCAATTTCGACCTTAATAGGCGATTCACTGAAAGCTGTAATGTGGTTTTTCAAGAGAGTCAGGTCAGCATATAAGTGTGCAAGAACAGCAGGTGCAAGAGCCATCTTAGTACCACTTGAAAGATGAATAGCAATTGGCAAAATAGCTTCATAGATATGATAATAGCGTGTTGGGAAAACAAAGTAGCTAAGCCACAAGACGAGGAAAGCCACATGCTCAAGCTCATCACCACTGTCCATGAATCTCTCCATCCATGCTACTTGGGTTACAAAACTGACTTTATCTTTCTTAATCTTCAGCCATTCTTTCTCCAGCTTCTCCTTGATAATCTCTCCTGAGCTATCCAGAGTAGCAAAAACCGGTGAACCCAAAACAGAGAAACCTAAAAGCACCATAACGTCTTCAAGTGTTATGGTTGCTTCACCCCAAGAGAAAACGAAAGTGTTGGTGTCAGGACACCATTTCTCAGCAATACCCAGAACAAGATCTGTGTTCTTAAGGATTTTGTAAGTGGATGATAAAATTGCTTCAAAAATCCCAGCTTTTCTCCAAATGGGTTTGTGTAAAGCAGCCATTTTGCTAGCCCAAGAGTTGAACTTTTTGTGTGGATACCTCCAACCCCAGAAGTTAACACTCGTAGAAAGAGCTTCCAAGTCAGGAGAAGGAGCTGAGCGTTTATGACAAAGATGAGCTTGAGATCCATTAATGGAGGTGAGACAAGGTTTCAAAAGATGGGTTTTTTTGCTATTAGGTCGATTGCTGTTCTCGGTGGGAGACGCCATGAGCTCTTCTCTCTCTTTGTAATGAAGATCTTCAATTGAAGAAGAAGAAGAAGAAGACGACGAAAGCAATAAAAATTAAACGCCTTTTTTTTTTTTTTCTTGCAGCTTGTTAATGTTTGAAAGTCAAGGCACGCAGAAACTATGTTGCAGAGGTGAGTGATAAAATGAAACAATTCATAAAAAAAGATCTCACTAATATTATTATTTATCTTGTCAAAATCCTTTTTAAAAAATATATTTATAATAGATAATTAGAGACAAAAACAAAATTCAGAAATTAATTTATTTTTTCTACTTTCAGAAATTAATTTGCATTTTGGAAAAGATGCAAAAACTGGTAGGTCATTGCATTTACAATTTTTTTTTTTTTCTAGTATTTTATAGCATGATTAATAGACATTTACCATAATGGAATTAAGTGACCAAACATAAACTAATTGGTTTTATATAAACCGAGCGGTCTATATCAAATTCAAGACTTAACCGAAACTTACTCAAATCAAACCAAACGAAATAACTATCAAAGACAAAAGTTTCTTTGCGCCTAATTCAAACGCATACTTCTTCTTCCATTTGATATGTCTTTCTGATTTACTAACTAACACCATAACTATGAGTGCCTGGTAAGTTCTCTAATTATGCAAAAAAAAAAAAAAAAGAGACTCACACCAAAGATTGACATGTGTGACATTGTTGTTTTGTTTCCATGAGATCATCCTAAACAGAAGAAACTCCATTTCCAGTCATGTTTCCTCTGGTTTTCCATTTTCTAATCATGGCCAAAGTCTTCTCCATCTCAATAATACGTGCCTCGAGCTTCAATTCCATCTCCTTTATTGCAAGCTTTCTCTGTTTCAATCTTTCATCAATTTCTTCTTCTTTCTTAACTTCACTGCACAATTTTTCATTGCATTTATGCTTTTCTCCATCCTCATGGACCAAACATTCTGCTTTCTTGGCCCCATTGCTTCCAATGCTTTGCATAATCGATCCGTTGCGTGGCTTATCATCCATCATACTCTTCTTCTCTGCAGTATTTCCATTTACATCAACCTCAAAATCATCACAACCTTGTCTTCTGTTCTTTGCTTGCAGTTTCATCATCCTCTTCACTCATTTGCTCTATTTTTATCGAAGCATGCTTTTGACAAGGCTCTAAATCGTCATCACTATCCACCGCCATATATCTTCTAGCTCTTTTTCCCTGTCTTTCAGAAGTATCTCCTCCAGTTCTCTCTGCATCACTGCTATACTTCTTCCAAGATCTGATTCTTTGAGCAAAAGTCAATTTATCAACTTCTTTATCCATATAACTCTCATCATCATCCTCATGAGCTCGCTTCAACTGCACTGGCTTGTAAATGCTTCTCTTTTTTTTAAAAATCCTTACTTGCCTTGTTCATCTTCCAACCTGAAGATACACTACTGTTCACCAACCCACCAATCTTATCTTGCTTTACTGATCTATGCATCACAGATCTTCTGTGTTTTGCAGAAAAGCCTTCTTTCAATCTCTGAACCACATGACTCAAAGGCAGTACCTTGGGAGATGTATCAATATCATCAACATCTTCGTCATAATGTTCAACTTTCTTCCTTGCATTAAAAGTTTCAGTTGATTCTTTATGCATCTCTGCAGAACCAAGAAACTTTGAAACTGATTTCCGCCACCAGACTCGGTATCTCGAAGTGACAGAACCTCGATCAAGGCGAGAAGGCATGTAGAGCTTTAAACCATCAAAAGACTTACTGTACTCGCCCCAAGCCTCCTTTTCTGTGAAGATTCTATGACGAGTAACCAAACCAGGAAGATCTTGAGCCAAACCAAACTGCATCGCCACTCTATTCGGGAAGTAATCCTTTACAAAACCATTTCCAGCAAGCTGAGAAACTCTCACACATCTTGCAAAATAAGCAAACTCATCATCAATACTCTCATCAACAGTCACCCACATAGCTTCTTCAACATAAAACCGAAGAGGTTTCCAATTCTTCAAATCTTTAGTGTAAGGACGCCACTCAAAATCATCAAAACTCAATCTCACATTCTGATTTCTTTATTGCAGAGAGTCCCACTGAGCTATCCTAGGTTCACCTTTGGGTATCTCTCTAGCTTTTGGTCTTATGTTTCTGAATCTCTCCCATGTCCAAACTTGTACTAACTTCAACAAAGACTTCAAATTAACTTTGTCTGCACATTTCTCTCTACCAAAATCACAGATTCGACCCAAATCTCTGTACAGGATTGAGAGAACAACAGGAGCAAGAGCACGACGAGATGTAGCAGGAAAAACAAAAAGCGAAAGCCACAATACCAGAAACGCTTCGTGCTCCATCTGACCACCTCTACCCAAAAAGCTCGAGATCCATGGTGTTTCCTTCAAAGTACCGTCGCTGCATCTATTCTCAAATCTTTCTTTCTCCAATTTCTCCACGGCATCTCTCATCTCTGAGCTTTTTAAAGGGGTAAAAACAGGAGAACCCAAAACAGAAAACCCAAGAAGAACCATTACATCCTCAAGCGTTATGGTGCTTCACCCCAAGGAAAGACAAAAGATTTTGTTTCAGGACACCATTTCTCAGTAACAGAGAGAATCAAAGACACGTTTTTAGAGATATTGTAAGTAGAAGCCTTGATTGCATCAAAAATCCCAGCTTTTTTCCAAGTGGGTGCGTGTAAAGCTTCCATTTTTACAACCCAAGACAAAAAACGACGCTCTGCAAACCAAAACCCAGAGAAAGAAACCTGTGAAGAGAAGCGCTTTAGTTCCAAAGAGAAATCAGAGGGACGTTATGATAGTCACGACGAGGAAGCTCAGATACAGAGCCACCATTGATGGAGGTAGCAAAAGGTTTTAGAAAATGGGTTTTCTTCAAGCAACGACCTTTTTTAGAAACCATGACTTCTTCTCTCTCTTCAATGAGAAGATTCTCAGAGGAAGATGCGTTATTCATCTCTCTAGATGGTGAAGAAGAAGAAGCAAAAGGTAGGGATTTTGAAAGTAGAAAAAAAAACAGAGACTTTAGGAATCAGTAGTTTGTTATGAATGGAAAAAGAAAGATAGCATTTTTTCGTTGAAGCAGTCTGTGCAGAGTAAAAATGTTAGACACTGAACCCAACAGTTTGCTTTTATGGCAAACAAAAAGCAAAAGTCTCTTTCTTTGATTCGTACTCGTAAAATTAAATTTAAAATACTAACTGTACAATGTTAATATCCTAAAGTATTATCACTTTAGGCAATTATGCAAATTCTCTATACATTACTAAAATGTTTATTATGAATGTTTTGAACCAAAGAAAGCAACCATAAGCCACCGTAAGCCCTCCTTAACACGATAAAACCACCGATTCAAAATGCCTACGTAACGAGAAATGAATGATGATATTGTTTGGCCATCAAAAACCGTTTATTGGGCTTAGGACCATGTTTAATCATAATCTTGTAATATGGTCTTGTCTACCAAAATCTCAAATTTAATGGCGAATTTTAGTATGTTACAAATCATTTACGTGTTGTGCTGTATTGAACTATTTTAATAGTGAGAATAATTGCCAAAAAATGATCTAGCTTTGTGAACAAGTTCAAAATTAGATATTCAAAACTAAAATTTAAACCGGTTCAAAACTAAAATTTATAAATATAATTTTGAGACACATGATTTAGTTAATATTTATTTGAGAAACCCGTTTTGTTTAATCAAGGGAAACCAGACTATCAAAGACTTTAATTTGATTTGTGTGTGTGACGACCTCTCATATTTTCTCACTTTCTCTGCACCTAATTCAAAAGCATACGTACTGATTCATCCATTTAATGTATTTCTAATACTAACACTATAAATATTTGTCTCTGGTGAGTTCTCTACATATACAAAAGAGTAAAGAGTAAAAGAGAATCTCATCAATATTGATATTTGTGACACTGTTGTTTTATTTCCATGAGATCCTAAGCAGAAACTCCACTTTTAATCTGGTTTCCTCTGATTTTCCACATTCTAATCATGGCCAAAGTCTTCTCCATCTCAATTATACGTGTCTCGAGCTTCACTTCCATCTCCTTTATTGCAAGCTTTCTCTCTTTCAGTCTTTCATCAATTTCTTCTTGCTTTTTAACTTCACTACACAACTTCTCATTGTATTTCTGCTTTTCGCCATCTTCGTGGCGCAAACGCTCTGCTTTATTGGTCCCATTGCATTGCCTGTTACGTTGCTCATCATCGATAATACTCTTCTTTCCTACAGTATTTCCAATCACGTCAACCTCAAAATCATTAAAAGTCTCCCTTGTCTTCTGTGCTTTGCTTGCAGTTTCCTCATCCACTTCACTCCTTTGCTCTATTTTTATCGAAGCAAGCTTTTGACAAGGCTCTGATTCGTCATCGCTATCCACCGTCATATATCTTCTAGTCCTTTTTCCAAGTGTTTCAGAAGCATCTCCTACAGTATTCTCTACATTACTACTATACTTCTTCTTAGATCTGATCCTTTGAGCAATACTCTTGTTATCATCTTCTTCACCCATAGAACTTTCATCATCATCCTCATGAGCTCGCTTCAGCTGCACTGGCTTGTAAATGCTTCTCTTGTTTGAAAGATCCTCACTTGTCTTGTTCATCTTCGAACCTGAAGATACACAACTGTTCACCCACCCACCTATCTTATCTTGCTTTACTGATCTATGCATCACAGATCTTCTGCGTTTTGCAGAAAAGTCTTCTTCCAATTTCTGAACCACCTGACTCAAAGGCAATACCTTGGGAGATGCATCAATATCATCATCATCATCTTCGTCATAATGATCAAATGTCTTCCTTGCATTAAAAGTTTCAGTTGATTCTTCCTTCATCTCTTCAAGACTCAGAAACTTTGAAACTGATTTCAGCCACCAGACTCGGTATCTTGCAGTGACAGAACCATGATCGAGGCGAGAAGGCATGTAGAGCTTTAAACCATCAAGGGACTTACTGTAATCATTCCAAGCCTCCTTTTCTGTGGTGTTTCTATGACAAGTAGCCAAACCAGGAAGATCTTGAGCCAAACCGAACTGTCTGGCCACTCTATTTGGGAAGTAATCCTCTACAAAACCATCTCCAACAATCTGAGAAACTGTCACACACCGAGCAAAAGAAGCAAACTCATCATCAATACTCTCATCAACAGTCACCCAAATAGCTTCCTCAAGGTAAAACCGAAGTGGGTTCCAGTTCTTTAGTGGTTTAGAGTAAGGACGCCAGTCAAAATCATCAAAACAGAATCGCACATCCTTAGATCTTTGATGCAAACCATCCCACTGAGCTATTCTAGGTTCACCTTTGGGAATGTCTCTGGCTTTTGGTCTTATGTTCCTGAATCTTTCCCATGTCCAAACTTGGACTAACTTAAACAAAGATTTCAGATTGAGTTTACCACCACAATCTTCTCTAGCTACCTCATGGATTCGATCCAAATCTCTGTATATGTTTGCGAGAACAGCAGGGGCAAGAGCAATCTTTTCCCCTCTAGCTAAACGAACAGCTATTGGGAAAACATGCTTCAAAATACCACGACGACATCTAACTGGAAAAACGAAAAACGAAAGCCACAATACCAGAAAAGCTTCATGCTCCATCTCACTACCACTACCCAAGAAGATCGATATCCATGATGCTTGGCCCATGCTAGAATCTCCACCGCTATGCATATGCTGGATTCTTACTTTATCCAGTTTCTTTACCGAATCTCTCATCTCCGAGCTTTCTAAAGGGGCAAAGACGGGAGAGCCCAAAACGGAAAACCCTAGAAGCACCATTACATCCTCTAAAGTTATAGTTGCTTCACCCCAAGGGAAGACAAATGATTTGGTTTGAGGACACCATTTCTCAGAAACAGAGTGAATCAGAGACGGGTTTTTAGTGATACTGTAAGTAGATGCCTTGATTGCTTCAAAAATCCCAGCTTTTCTCCATGTTTGTGCGTGTAAAGCTTCCATTTTTGCAAGCCAAGATACGAAATGAGCCTCTGCAGCCCAAAACCCAGAGAAAGTATTCCGCAAAGAGAAGAGCTTTAGTAACTGCGAAGAAGAAACATAGAGAGGTTCTTCACGGCGAGGAAGCTCAGCCACAGAGCCTCCATTGATGGAGGTAACAAAGGGTTTTAAGAAATGGGTTTTTCTCAAGCAACGGCCTTTCTCACACACCATTACTTCTTCTCTCTCTTCAATGAGAAGATTCGACGATGGCGATGCGTCCTCCATCTCTCAAGATGATGAAGAAGCAAGGGATTCAGGAAAAACTAGGGATTTTGAAAGTCAAAATCAGAGACTTGACGAAGAATCAGTTTTTGCTAAGAAAGGTGCAATTTTTGTTGAAGATGGGCAGAGCAAAATGTACCGAACCTTTTGCTTTTTATGGTAAACAAAACAAAGTTCCAAATGCTGACTGTACAATAATGCTAAAGTTTGGATCAACTAACTATGTACACAATTGACGAAAAATCATTTACATAATTTGAATTTTTAGGGAAAAATCAATTCGGTAGCTCTGGTTTTAGATTCAGCTAGGTCTAGTTAGAAACTTATGTATCATTCATATATATAAGCAGGTTGGTCAAAGTAGAAATTAGCGTCAAATTAATTTAGCTCAAGTCGAATACATATTGATAAATTAACCTATACATGCAGTTAACAGACAAATTTTTTTTTTTCTAAATCAATTATTGACGCTATGTTTAGAAATGATATACTCTGCTTCAATACTCTGGTCTTTAATGGAAAAGCATATATTTTAGGGATACTTATTACTTGGCTTGCCTTGTACGAGTAATAAAAATTAGTACTTGTGCTTGGCTTGTTGAAAACGAGTACTTGTAATTTCGAGTACTTGCTAAAAAAATGAGTGACTTGCGAGTTACTTGCCTTGCCTTATTATTTGCTATTTGCGAGTTACTTGCAAGTATTTACGAATTACTTGCAAGTAACACTTTCAAAATTTTTACATATTTAAATTTTACTTTACTTTTGATGTAACTTTTAAATATGTTCTTAAAACTAATATTATATGAAATATATGTATATAAAATGGTAAAATAATAACGAGTAACGGGTCAAACAAGCCGAATATTAATTTTTTTTCCACTACTTGTTGTTTGGCTTGTACTTACAAGTATCTAAATTATACTACTTGATACTTGCCTTGACAACAACGGGTACTTGTTTTTTCAAGGCGAGTACGAGGCAAATAACGGGTACGGGACGAGTAACGAGTACTTGTGCCCAGCCCTGGCTCCACTGTTGGGCTAAGGTGTTGAATTTGTCCATTTAGAAATCGCTCTAAAAGGGTTTAGTTAATCTTGGTCCCCTAAGCGAACATGGTTTCTGTGTCTCTGTGATTTTAGTTCCTGTTGTGACCACGAATCTCTTCAATACATCCAATTTTCTTGGTTTGTGTATGATTTATTTCACATGTTAGACAATACACAGGTTAGATTGATCTTAGATTATTCTACTTGCGTTTGACTACCCAAAACAACATCTAACATGCCTAGAGGTCAGATCCAACGAGCTGCTGCTGCTAAATTTCCCTGTTTTATGGCTCTGCTTTCTTTCAACCATGCCACAGTTTTCTGTGCCTCGATAATACGCTGCTTGAGCAATAATGCCTGAACCTTGAGCTCTTGAAATTTCTTTGTATAGGAGTCATTACCAGCATCACCTTCACCAACTGAAGAGTCGTTTTCATCAACTGTGTGTAGAACCGTATTCTTCCCTGATTTGCTTCCAGCTTCTTCTTCACCATTCTCTTCACTCCTTTGCTCTGTTTCTTGTGGTGCTACAGGTTGATAATCTCCAGAAGCAAGCTTTTGACAAATCCTTGAATCATTGTTATCCTCCTCAAGTCTAATTCTTTTTCCAAGTGGTTCAGCAGAACTTCTTTCAATTTTCTCTCTAGATTTGATCCTCTGAGCAACGGTAATGTCATCATCACAATTCTCATCATCCTCAGGAGCTAGCTTGATTCTCAGATTCTCACTTGTCTCATTCACTAATTCCTTCTGAAACAAACGACTACGTGGCAGTTCTGTTGAAGTTGATCCATCACCATCACCATTCTTGTCTTTCTCCATCTCACACCTCAGATTTCTACCTATTCTAAGTGACCTACATCTTTTGAGATTTTCAGGAAACCCCCGTCCTAATCTCCGAAGAACTTGACTCAAGGGAAGTACCTTAGGAGATACAGTATCATCATCATCAACAGTATTACTTAAATTAAAAGTTTCAGTTGACTTCGAGGAATCCAGAAACTCTGAAACTGATTTCAGCCACCAGTCTTGGTATCTTGCAGTAACAGAAGTTGCAGCGAGACGAGAAGGAATGTACAGCTTCAAACCATCAAGAGACTTGTTGTAATCATCCCAAGCTTCTTTTTCTGTGAAGTTTCTGTGATTAGTAACAAAACCAGGAAGATCTTGAGCAAGCCCGAATTGCATTGCAACACGATTAGGATAGTAATCTTCTACAAAACCAATACCAACAAGTTTAGAACTCCTCACACACCGAGCAAACGAAACAAACTCATCTTCAAGTTTGTCATCAACATTCACCCACATAGCTTCTTCAACATAAAACTTAAGAGGGTTCCAGTTCTTCAAAGCTTTAGTGTATGGACGCCACTCGAAATCATCGAAAATCAATCTCACATTCGCAGTTTTCTGTTGCAGACCGTCCCACCGAGAAATTCTAGGCTCACCATTAGGTATCTCTTTAGCTTCTGGTCTCAAGTTCTCAAATCTCTCCCATATCCAAAGTTGAACTAACTTGAACAGAGACTGTAGATTAAGATATTTAGTAGTGGACTTACCTCTCGAAATTTCACCCAAATCTTTGTATATGTTTGCGAGAACAGGAGTGGCAAGAGCAATCCTTTCTCCTCTAGCTAAACGAACAGCAATTGGGAGATTCTTCATAGTTATAGAACGATGATTCTTATTAGGGAAAACAAAATGTGAAAGCCACAAAGCAAGAAAGGCTTCATGCTCTAACGAATCATCTCTGTTTCTGAAACTCAAAATCCACTGTAATTCAGTCACGCGCCCGTCCTTGCACCTGTTCTCTAGTCTAGCTTTTTGCAGTTTCTTCACGGAATCTCTTATCTCCGAGCTTTCTAAAGAGGAAAAGACCGGAGAACCCAAAACGGAAAACCCTAGAAGCACCATTACATCCTCTAAGGTTACCGTTGCTTCACCCCAAGGAAAGACGAAAGATTTGGTTTCATGACACCATTTCTCAGCAATGGAGAGAATCAAAGGCTGGTTTTTAGTGATACTGTAAGTAGATACCTTGATTGCTTCAAAGATCCCAGATTTTTTCCAAGTGTGTGCGTGTAAAGCTTCCATTTTTCTAAGCCATGATAAGAAAAGACACTCTGCAACCCAAAACCCAGAGAAGGAAATCCGAGAAGATAAGCGTTCTAGTTCCAGAGAAGAAGCAAGGAGACGTTGACCATGACGAGGAAGCTCAGCTACAGAGTCATCAATGGAGGTAACAAAGGGTTTTAAGAAATGGGTTTTGCTCAAGGTGTGACCTTTCTCAGTGACCATGACTTCTTCTCTCTCTTCAATGAGAAGATTCTCAGTGAGTGATGAAGAAGATGCTTTCTCCATCTCTGAAGACGACGGAGAAGAAGCAAAATTAGGGATTTTGACGACGGATCAGTTGCTTTGAATGGAAAAGAAAGATGCAATTTTTTTAAGAATAGACAGAGCAACAAGATGGTGGAGACTGGAGGGTGGAGACTATACCAAAAACAAGCAAGTTATTTCTCATGTCCTGCTTCACTCTAAAATGCTGACTTTGCATTAATGTTATTTAACTGAAATGTGTAAAACTTAAAATAAAAATATTTACTTAGGCTTTATATATGCTGATCAAAATAAAATTAAATAAATATATATACATTTTTGAAACACTTTTAGCAAATAAATCATGGGGTTCGGCAGTATTTACAAAGAATGCCATTGGCATTTATTATTACTTTTACAAAATTTAAATAAAAGATATTAACCAAACAATATCTCGCCTAATTTGTTTCTAAAAATCTCTACACAATCTTTCCATATATCTTCAAAAATTTTTATAGCAAATATTTATATTAAATACATCAAATAATATTATTAATGTGTCACAAAGAGTGTCATTTTAGAGTTTTGCACACAAATTAAGAAAACATTAAATTTTTTGTTTTTTCTAAACAAAAACATCATTAACTATATACCTAAACATAATCTGCCCAATAGTAAAACAATCTGCAGAATACTAATAGTCATAAAACATAAAAAATCATTAAATTTTGCATTGAAAACCTAAAACGACACTCTTTGTGAAACAAAAATAAAACCTTAAAACGACACTTTTTATGAAACGGAGGGAGTATGATATTATGCATGTAAGTTTTTAAACCATCATTAACCAAAAAAAAAAATTAAGAACATTATTTGATCAAAAGAGATTGGTATTTTGATTTTGATGATAGATACTTTACATGCTCATCTACTTTGACAATTATAATTTTTATCACATTATTTTTGTTTATTGAGTGAGTAATAATAATATTTTTTGTAAAACATACATATTAATCTTCTATTACATAGTTAGCTAATAAATGATGCAATGATGATACTTTTGAGAGGTGGCTAACTCGCTATCAATCATCATGTCAATATAAAGTAACAAGACATAAAATAATGAAAATGTGTGCAAATAATATAGTTTATTGGATCAAGTAGAATAAGATGTTAAAAAAATAAAAAAAAAATTAAAGTAAAGTAATTAATTTTTAATTTTTAATAGACGAAAAAAAAGCTCTAATTTTTTAATAGAAATGGGCAAAAAGAAAGGGCTGTATTTGATAGTCCTTAATAATTCGAAACTTCTTTTATCATCTTAGGTTAATACATTATACAATATCTATACTAGTATTTTTGCAATACTTTGGTGACGGGTGGATAAAAATGTTTTCGGATATATCGGATACCCGATCCATTTTTAAAATCCTTCACAAAAAATTTGTTGGGTCGGGTTATATTTAACCCAACTCATACACCGGATATTTCATATTTAATAATTTAGATATTTAGAGATTGATTAAGATTTATAATTATGATTCTCCTATCATCTTTGTTTGATTTGTTTTTAACTGTTTTGAATCATCATATAATACATAAAGTAAAAAAAAAAATTTTGAAAACGGACATATATTATCCAATTGACGAAAATGTGTGTTCAACGTTCTACATCGATTAAAATATTTAGACAATGATTCAGAATCATATCATAAATAAGAACATTAATAAAATAAATGAGTTTTTTTGCCGGACGGGTTTGGCGGGACGGGTTTTTGAATCAACAATAATAAAAAGATTAAAATATCATTAATCCGTCGCTTCAATACGGATTAAATCTTTTTTTTTAATACCACTAATTTTAGACATATTAAATCAGTCTCATTTAGAAAATATTGTATAAAACCAAAAATTGTCATGTGGTATAATGTCCCGTGGTCTTAGAGGATGATATGATTTGTAAATTTTTATATATAATAAATAATCATTAAATTTTAAAATAAAAATAAATTACGGGACGGATTAAGAAATTACTGAACAGGTTATATTTCGGAAAAGATTTATATGGCGGACGAATTTGAATGATCAATATTTATATACCGCTTTAATACGGGTTAAATCCTCCGTTTATTAATAATTGTCTCGTGGACTCGTGGTATACCATTACTTAATAACAATTATAAACTACAATATAAATAAATATGTTATAAGGAGATACAATTTACAAAATATTTTTATACTAACTTTAAAATTAAATCATCATGCGGTGTACCGCGGGTTAAAATCTAGTTTATACTAGTATTTTTGCAGTCACTTTTGAGTTGGATGGATAAAATTGTTTTCGGATACTTTAGATATCCGATCCGTTTACAAATTTTGGTCATAAAAAATTTGCTGGATGGGATTATATTTAACCCAACTCATACACCAGATATTTTATATTTAATAATTTAGATATTTAGAAGATTTGATTAAGATTTAGAATTATGATTCTTCTATCATCTTTGTTTGATTTATTTTTAACTGTTTTGAATCATCATATAATACATAAAATAGAAAAAAATCAATTTTTTCTGCATATATTGTGATTCGAAATTTTAAAAACGGACATATATTATCCAATTGAAGAAAATGTGTGTTCAACGTTCTACATGGATTAAAATATTTAGACAATGATTCAGAATCATATCATAAATAAGATCAACATTAATAAAATAAATGAGTTTTTTGGCCAGACGAGTTTGACGAGACGGGTTTTTGAATTAACAATAATAAAAAGATTAAAATATCATTAATCCGCCGCTTCAATACGGATTAAATTCTTATTTTTTTAATACCACCAATATTAGACATATTAAATGAATCTCATTTAGAAAAGATCGTATAAAACCAAAAATTGTCTCGTGGTATAATGTTACTTAATAACAATTGTAAACTATAAAATATAAATATCTTAGAAAATTATACAATTTGCAAAATTTTATATATAATAAATAATCGTTAAATTTTAAAAATCAGTACTTTTAGAAAACAAATCACGGGAGGGTTTAAGAAGTTACAAGACATGTTATATTTCGGAACGTATATGGTGAAAGAGTTTGAATCAAAATTTATTAAATTTTAAAATATCATTAACATGCCGCTTTAATACTGATTAAATCTTCAGTTTATTAAAATATAAATGATTTAGAGAATGATATGATTTGTAAACTTTTATATATAATAAATAATTATTAAATTTTATAATAAAAACAAATCACGGAACGGGTTAAAAAATTACGGAACGGGTTATATTTTGGAATTGGTTTATATGACGGACGAATTTGAATCAAGATTTATAAGGGAAATTATAAGGGAAATACCCCTTTTGGTGTGCCGCGTTTCAAAAATGTCCCTTTTAGATGTCTATTTTCGAAAATGCCCCTTTTTAAATCTGAAATTTTTATAAAGTTTTATTAGGTTTATAAGGTACTTATGGATTGTAACTACTACTTGAAGACTCGATCCAAGTATTTATAAGGTTTTATAAGGTGTTTTTAAAGGTTTTACAAGTTATTTTAAAGGATTTTTAAGGTTTTTCAAAGGTTTTACAAGATATTTTAAAGGTTTTTAAAGGTATTTAAAATGTATTTATAAAGTATTTATAAAGTATTTATAAGATTTTAGATACATAAAAATGTAGTTTGTGTATGTTTTAATAATATTACATACATATTTGGGTAAATCTTATAATTTTAAGAGCATTTTTTGTAAAGTTTTTTAAAAAGGGTATTTTTGAAAAGTGGCATTGAAAAAGTGGCATTTTTGCAAAAGCCCCTATTTATAAATATCATTAACATGCAACTTTAGTACGGATTAAATCTTCAGTTTATTAACAATTGTCTTGTGATATACCGTTACTTAATAATAATTGTAAACTATAATATAAAGAAATATTTTATAAGGAGATACAATTTACAAAAGGGAAAATTCCCAAAAAAAACCCCAAGTAATTTTTATTTGGAAGTTTAATGCCCAATTCTTTTGCGTTGGTCTAAAAATACCTTAGTTAATTAATTGTTGTCAATTAAATCGTAAACTTATTACTGATGGTCGTTTAAGTTATTCGACTTAACAGACGTTTAATCGGCTGACGGAATCCCTAAACCGGGTTTACTGGTTAAGAAAACGTGGTTTATTGGCGTAATTAAAAGACTACAGTGCCCTCGTTACTTTCCCCCAAATCGAAATCGATGAACCCTAAAAATCAGAAACCCTAATTCTCTAACTCTCTCGATTCTCTCCTTCGTTTCATCTCCTAAGAAATTCAGTGAGGCGATGATTGGAAGCGTTTGATCGGTTGCATATGTGTTGAGTCAGTGGATTGTATATCGAAGAGATGAGGTATGTCGATTCGCGTTTTTTCTCTGTCGATTAGAATTTCTAGGGTTATCCGATTTCAAAAACTTTCTGGGTTTGGGTTGGATCGATATTGTTTTACTTTGTTTACAACGATTAACAACTGAATTTCTTATTTTGTAGTGATTTCGAGTGTTTGAAACTCAACATTCACTACCGAGGAGATGTATCAATCAAGGAGCAGTCGTTCGATTACATTGGAGGGTTCGAGGATAAAGACATGTTGATGGATCCTGATCTGATGACATGGTCAATCTTCGAGGATTTTTTTAAAGAAAAGGGAGTGAGTGGTGAAGTCGAAGCGATTTGGTACAAGCTTCCGCATGAGGACATAAGTTCAGCAAGGGTTATCAAGACATATAAAGATGGTGGAATTAGGGAGTTGTGTCGTGAGGCTGTGGTTGGTGGTGAAGTCGACATATACATTGACTCCGGCGTCTGTGAACCTACATTTCATCTTGATGTAGAAGATGAGGAAGAAGTAGCAGGTGATGATGGTGCAGATTCTGTAGACGGGAATGAAGAATGTGTTGACGAGGCTGCACAAGAAACAAATGCAGAGCCACAAGGTGTACCAGATGAAGGGGAAGATCCAGTAGAAGAACGTGTGCACGATGATCCTAGGTTTGAAGCTTTCTTTGCAGAAGTTCACAATGGTACAGAAGCAGCTGCTGAAGCTGGTGGTGAAGAGACTCACAGAGATCAAGAAGAAACAGTGGGTGAACAGTTAGAGGATGAAGAAGAATTTGAGAGACAGTGTTTTGATGCAGACCGTCCGGACCCTGCCATGGACACATATGAAGAATGGGATGCGTATGACCAAGCAGAAAGAAGATCATCAAGAAAGAACTACTCCAAGGATAAACCTCCTTACCTCTGGATAGCTCAGAAATTCAACAGTGGGGAAGAGTTCAAGGATCAGCTCTTGAGATATGTATTGAAGACTAATTATGATGTGAAGCTTTGTAGATGGGGTGCAACAAAACTGGCAGCTATATGTAGTCGTGAGAATTGCAATTGGAAGATCTATTGCTCTGCACATAAGCGTCCAGCAAAATGGGTAGTCATGACTTATGTTGATGAACACCACCATTCTATTAGCGGGAAAGCAAGGATGTTGAAGCAGGGAGTCATTGCTAGAATGTTCAGAGATGAAGCAAGAAGAAGGCCTGGATTGAGGTGGACTGACATCAAAGATGAGATAATGATGAGGTATACACTCTCTGTTTCTAAGTGGATATGCCAGAAAGCAAGACGAATGGCATTTGATTTGGTGATAGAAACACAAAGGCAACAATTTGCAAAGCTATGGGATTATGAGGCTGAACTTAGAGGATACTGGAACCAGGTGAATCAGCAACTAATCCTACAAAGTCTACAAGAGAAGGAAGCACTGTGAGTTGTTCAAACTGTAAGCAGTCAGGGCATAATAAAGGAACATGCAAAAATGCTAGTGTACAAGCAGCAGCTCCACACAAAAGAGGCAGACCAAGGAAATGTCTTGTAAGAGTAATCTGACATTTTGAGTATTGCCTCTTTTGAGTTATGTCTTATTCAGATTTGATCAAGGTATGTCTTATTCATAGGATAATGATGATCCATGGAGCATTAACAATGCTCCAAAGAGGTGGCAGCAAGCTCAAAGCCAGTCCACACCATCTGGTTCTCAAAGTCAGTCCACACAAGTACCTCAACATTCAAGTGCTCCAGCAGCTAATCCAAGTGGTAGGGGACGTGCTCGTGGACGCCCTCCAGGAACTAAGAATGGTGAAGGCAAGGGTCGTGGCAAAGGTGCTGGCAAGGGTCGTGGCAAAGGTGCTGGCAAAGATGAAGCTCCTAGACCGCCTGTTTTCTTTATGTCCCCATGGACTGACAAAGTGTTTGATGTTTGGCAGCCTAGCAAGAAATAGGCTGATCTTATTGATGTCTTTTAGGATCTTTCTGATGTAGGATTAGGATTATGTAGGATGATATGATATGTAGGATGCTGCTTAAGTTGGATGATGATTGTTTTGGTGGGATCCTTGTATGTTTTTGGTGGGATCCTTATGACTAAACGGCTCTTTTTGGCTCTTATGTTGGATACACTTTTTATGAAACTCCCATTAGTTCAAACAAGACTTACAAACTTGTCATGCCACAACAACAACAAAACAAAAAACAACAACAACAACAACACAGAAAACAACAACAATAACACAGAAAACAACAACAACAACAAACAAAACGAAAACTACTTCCCCATTGCAAGTATCATGGCAATTACAACAATGAAGCATCCCCAAGACAACACAATGAACTGCCGAAGCATTTTCTCCCTCTCATTAGCACCCATAACTTCACTTTCAAGCTTTGCCTTCTCTTGTTCGTATCTAATCCCTAAACCACTTTCCAAATTTGTCGAAGCACTGATACCTTGATCATTCTTCGTCTTCACAGATTCTTTAAGCATCTTTATTTCCTCTTTAAGCTGACGAATCTCATCTCTTGCTTCTAATAAGCTCACCTTCTGCCAACCATATGGCTTCTCTTGATCAGCCCAATCGAAGAACCCATGAACACCACATCTGAAGAATCTTCTTCCCGGATTCTCGTTTGTCCATGCTTTAACAATCGTTGTCGCCCTACCACAGTTGCAAAGAGGACCCCAGCTTCTGCTCACCGAATTGGCATCAGACCCAGAACATTGACTCAACATCTCTCTAATTGTTGTGAAAATGGAAGTTTTGATTTAGGGTTCTTGGTCTCATACTCAAATATCGATTTGGGGGAAAGTAACGAGGGCATTATAGTCTTTTAATTAGGCTAATAAACCACGTTTTCTTAACCAGTAAACCCGGTTTAGGGATTCCGTCAGCCGATTAAACGTCTGTTAAGTCGAATGACTTAAACGACCATCAGTAATAAGTTTACGATTTAATTGACAACAATTAATTAACTAAGGTATTTTTAGACCAACGCAAAAGAATTGGGCATTAAACTTCCAAATAAAAATTACTTGGGGTTTTATGGTGAAAGAGTTTGAATCAAAATTTACAGGACATTAAAAGTTACAGGACATCTTATATTTCGGAACGAAGTTATATGGTGAAAGAGTTTGAATCAAAATTTATTAAATTTTAAAATATCATTAACATGCCGCTTTAATACTGATTAAATCTTCAGTTTATTAAAATATAAATGATTTAGAGAATGATATGATTTGTAAACTTTTATACTCCATCTGTTTCACAAAGAGTGTCATTTTAGAGTTTTGCACACAGATTAAGAAAACATTAAATTTTTTGTTTTTTCTAAACAAAAACATCATTAACTATATACCTAAACATAATCTGCCCAATAGTAAAACAATTTGCAGAATACTAATAGTCATAAAACATAAAAAATCATTAAATTTTGCATTGAAAACCTAAAACGACACTCTTTGTGAAACAAAAATAAAACCTTAAAACGACACTCTTTATGAAACGGAGGGAGTAATTATTAAATTTTATAATAAAAAAAATCACGGAACGGGTTAAAAAATTACGGAACGGGTTATATTTTGGAATTGGTTTATATGGCGGACGAATTTGAATCAATATTTATAAGGGAAATACCCCTTTTGGTGTGCCGCGTTTCAAAAATATCCCTTTTAGATGTCTATTTTCGAAAATGCCCCTTTTTAAATCTGAAATTTTTATAAAGTTTTATTAGGTTTATAAGGTACTTATGGATTGTAACTACTACTTGAAGACTCGATCCAAGTATTTATAAGGTTTTATAAGGTGTTTTTAAAGGTTTTAGAAGTTATTTTAAAGGATTTTTAAGGTTTTACAAGATATTTTAAAGGTTTTAAAAGGTATTTTAAATGCATTTATAAGGTATTTATAAAGTATTTATAAGATTTTAGATACATAGAAATGTAGTTTGTGTATGTTTTAATAATATTATATACATATTTGGGTAAATCTTATATTTTTAAGAGCATTTTTTGTAAAGTTTTTTAAAAAGGGTATTTTTGAAAAGTGGCATTGAAAAAGTGGCATTTTTGCAAAAGCCCCTATTTATAAATATCATTAACATGCAACTTTAGTACAAATTAAATCTTCAGTTTATTAACAACTAGATATGGACCCGTGCGTTGCACGGGTTACCGATCAAAATTATCACTTTTAACTTTTATTTTATTTTTGTAAGCATAACTAAAATTATATAAACATATATATATTTTAGATAATGCAGTTTTTAATTATTTTTTAAATATATATTTATAATAAATATTGCGCACTATAAAACTCTATTTGTAGTTATGTTATACTAATTATTAAATCATCTAATATAAATATTGGCCTATTTATAAAATTATATAATTTTTTTGCTTATTATAAGTTATGAATTCATAACTGTTCATAGGTTGTATTATTGAATTTTAATAAGTTATTTATATCCATCGGAAGAGTATATTACACTTTATAATTTCAATGTGGACAAAATGAAAATAAACTATGACAATAAGAAAAGATAAAATTATATAGTTACGTGACATTGTCAATTTTTTGCTGATATTACTCATTTCTTTGTTTTCTCTTTATTTTTTCCTCTCGCCGGCGAGAAATGCTCAAATCTCTCGATTTCTCTTATTAGATTTCTCTTATTTTTGCTTGAACTCCTCTTTCTTTCCCCTTCTCTCCCTCTTTTTTCCTCTATCTACAGTTCTTCCCTTCGTCGAACATCACCACCAAGTCTCACTACTATGACCCACCACCACAAATGAATCACCACCACTATCAATACCGAATCTCGCTAATTTCGATCCACCATCTTCATCAACATTTATCGCCGCCACCACCACCAAGCTTCAACCACCGTCATCAACACTAACACCACTTTTATCGCTTCTTCTCTCTTTCCCCAACTTCTCTTATCACTCCACTTTCTTTATTTTCTCCGACATCAGGCTAAGCTTCTCCGACAACAACTCTATGTCCATCGCCGTTCATAATTCTTAATTTGCCTCCTTTGCCATATATTACTTGGGTATGATTATCACATGCTATTTTTAAAAACCATCGTGATTCACAGTGTTTGTTTTTATAATTGACATTATATATTTAAAACAAATGATAAATGCATATAATTTTTAAATTTTTAAAATCACCCAATCACCACCTCCGTAACCATCATCCACCACCTTCATCACCTCCACAACAATCACATGCTACTCCTATTTCTTTCAGTATGACATGCTATTTTATTTAATAAAATTGTTGGATGTCTCTATTTCGTCGTCAGAATTCTAATATTATTATTTTTTTCTTCAGATTTTTCGTGTTATTAGTATTTATTTTATGTTTTTTTCTCCAAATTAGAATATGCAGTTGTATGTTTGTCTTTTGTTTGAGAGGTATTTTGAATTTTCACATATCTGAAAAACGTTAGTTTCCAAAACTTTTTTAACTCATGGCTATTTTCTTAATTATTTTTGAGTCAAATGTTAGTTACTTATATTAAAGTTAAAACAACAGTGGTGTGTGAAGAAATTAGTTTGCTTGGTGAAAAATATTAGACAACTTATTGTTTATATAAAAGTGATTTTTTACAATCATTTTTCTTATAGGAATGATAACTGATTGTATAATTTCATTAATCATTTTTCTATTTTTTTTGTACAATTAGTAACTTATAAATAAAATGTTTAGCACAATTTTATGATTTCGATTTTTATGGAAAATATACATATAATTTCTTTATATATACGTATAGTTTTCTTACTATGATCTAACTATTTAAATTTATAATTTTGTTATAATTATCTTTTAACAATTTTTAAGTTGTTAAAAACAAAATATTTAGGTTGCTAGATGGCAAAATCTTTTATGGATATATATGTACAATTTTCTTATAATTAGCTTTTTACATTTTTAAACTGTTTACATTGATAATTATCTTTTTACCTTTTTATTAAAAAGGAAAATCTATTTGACACATGGCAAAATCTGAGATCGAAATATTTGACACGTGTTACGATCTCGTGAGTTATTAAGTTTGAAAACCATACTTTATATAATAAGATTGTTTTGTGGTATACCGTTATTTAATAATAATTGTATAATATAAAGAAATATTTTATAAGGAGATGTAAATTAAATGGATGATAAGTAATTAACACTAAGATTTAATAATAGAAGAAAGGGTTTAAGGCTAATAACACAAGACTGCGTCTTCAAGCGATCGATGGCCACAATCTTCTTCTGCTTAAGCTTTCCTTCTCAGGCAGACCCACTTGCTTGAAACTAGCTCGGTGCGATAACGACAAAATTCGCCACCATAAACCCTATTTTTAATCTCCGACTCTGTGGACACTTCTCCTTCAAGCTGGGTAGATTAAGTTCGCTTATGGCCATGGGGGTTTCTCTTACTTCCCACAATAACCCTCTTCTTCGCCACTTATCTCCTTCCTCTTCTTGGGTTTCTCGTTCCTCCTCTCGCTTCTCTTCTTCTCCACTCCCTTCCTTCCTCTTTCCTTGCCGTAGAACCCTTCTTCAAAGGTTTGCACTTTTTTCATCTTTCATTGTTTTTAGTTAATGGGTTCGTTGAGACTACACTATGTTCAACTTTACTTGACTTTCACTTAATTTGCTCTGTTGTGTACTCAATTTTACTTGTTTATTGACTAATTTGCTCTGCTCCAGCGTCAATTTTACTTGATTATCGATTAAGCTGCTCTGTTCTAGGCTCAGTTTTACTTTATTGTGGATTAATTTGCTCTGTTCTAAGCAGCTCATTTTGTTCTCGAGTATCGGATTAAGCTGCTTTGTTTTAGGCTCAGTTTGTTTGTTTTTGCAAGCTCTGATTGTGACTGCTTATGGATTTCTTCAGGAAATTATCTTCCACAGAGGGAAATGTCGGTTATTCGACTACTACAGTTTGTCAGGGATTTCAGCATCCGGGTCATCAACGGTCATCTTCTGTTGTGCTTAACGGAGAGTGGGAACTTCGATCCGAATCCAACAAGGTAAGGATGGTTCCTAAGATAATCAAGGTGGGAAATCAGACGGAAGTTGCTGAAACTCATCAAGTTCCTGGAACTGTAAGTGCTTGGAGGGAAGAAGCAAATAAGCTTAGAGAAAGAAATGGTCAGATTGCTAGAAACCTCGATGACAGTGGTTATTTCAATGGCTCTGTCCCAATTATATCTAGTGCTCCGTCTTATGAAACCTCTCAGAAGATTGATTATGAGTTCAAACCCAGAGGTAACACTACTGCTACACTCAATAAGGAATTGATTGGCGTTACCCAATCTGAACCTGTTGTGTCATTGCCAAGCAAGAGTTTAGATGTTGGGGATAATATGGATGTAAATCCTAGTGGAGAGGGAAAACGGAGACCTCTTATAAGCGGGAAGTCTTCTGGCACCGCAAACAGCAACAGGAATACAGTTGCCATTTCCAAAGTGGAGAAAAGCACTGAACCTTCCAATGTCCGTGAAAACCTTAGGAAAATATATGACAAGGTTCTCGTTGTTGATAATGTGCAAGCTGCGAAAGATACCGTGGCTAAGCTCGTGAATCAGTATAGGAATCATGTCCATTCTTGTGATACAGAGGTGTGCTACATTTTTCTATTTAAGTTGTCATCCCTAAAGCTCAGAAATATTTATACAATTGGCAAACTGATTATTCAATGCTTATAGGTGTCCGGGATTGAGGTGAAGGAAGAAACGCCTGTCGACCACGGTGAATTAATATGTTTCAGTATTTACTGTGGGCCAGAAGCAGATTTTGGGTATGGAAAATCGTGCATCTGGGTTGATGTTCTTGGTGAAAATGGCAGGGAGGTGTTGGCCGAGTTTAAACCGTATTTTGAAGACTCGTTCATCAGAAAAGTAAGTTTTAAATCTTTCCCTTTCTTAATGTAAACTACACCTTGATTGTTTCTACATATTCCGTGACATTTTCATTTTCTGAGTCCTTCTAAATCTTATTCCACTTTCTTGTTGTCTGTTTTACTGTGAACACTTTTAGCTATCCATAAACCCTTATAGGTTGGCTTTCTTCGTTTCAGGTCTGGCACAACTACAGTTTCGATAGCCACATCATTAGGAACCATGGAATTGAGATTTCTGGTTTTCATGCCGACACTATGCACATGGCACGATTATGGGATTCTGCACGACGGATAGAGGGTGGTTATTCGCTTGAAGCGCTTACAAGTGACCCAAAAGTTCTTGGGGGCACACAGACGAAGGAGGAAGCTGATTTCCTTGGTAAAATTTCGATGAAGACTATTTTTGGCAAACGGAAACTGAAAAAAGATGGATCTGAAGGGAAAATGGTTGTCATTCCCCCTGTCGAAGAGCTTCAGCGAGAAGATCGAGAGGCTTGGATTTCATATTCTGCCTTGGATGCGATAAGCACACTAAAGCTTTACGAGAGCATGACAAAGAAACTGCAAATGATGGATTGGCGTCTTGATGGAAAGCCAGTTTTAGAAAGGACAATGTTGGATTTTTACCATGAGTTCTGGCGACCCTTTGGTGAACTTCTTGTAAAAATGGAAGCAGAAGGGATACTTGTAGATAGAGAGTATCTTGCTGAGATAGAGAAAGTAGCCAAAGCCGAACAACAAGTTGCTGGTAGTAGGTTTCGTAATTGGGCATCTAAGTATTGCCCCGATGCAAAGTATATGAATATTGGCAGTGACACACAATTGCGTCAGCTCTTTTTTGGTGGCATTTCCAACAGGTAGCTTTCTTCTACGTCATCCTTAAATTTCTGCTTAGTATAGGTTTAAATTAAGTTTATCGTAGGGAAAATAGTCACACCTTGGTATCTTAGAGGTTCTTTCATAGTTACAGAGATTTGAGCTTATAATCCTCTTATATCAAAAGTTGTTGAAGACTGTCTTTTTTTCTCTTGGTTTAACCAGAACTGCATACATATCTCCCGGAATAACTTTGAGAAGAAATGTCTTTCCCATCAAGTCATTAACAAGAATTACATGATTTATCTGTCAGTGCTTAGCTTTATGGATTAACTTCTGTTTGCTTCTTCCTCAGTGTGAATGGCGAGGTGCTTCCAGTTGAAAAGCTCTTCAAAATTCCCAATATTGATAAGGTTATTGAAGTAGGCAAAAAAACAGCGACGAAGTTTCGAAACATCAAACTGCATAGGATAAGTGACAGCCCACTGTCAACTGAAAATTTAACTGCCAGTGGTTGGCCCTCTATAAGTGGGGATGTTTTGAAAGAGTTAGCTGGGAAAGTTTCCGCTGAATACGACTTTATGGAAGATGTTTCAGATATTTCTCTGGAAGAAGTTGCTGAGGATAATGATGCAGATCAAACTTCAAAAACACAAAAGTCCAAGACAGATGTTCAAACCGACACATCCGCTTATGGAATAGCATATGTTGCCTTCGGAGGGGGTGAAAGGGGAAAGGAGGCATGTCATGCTATTGCGTCATTATGTGAAGTTTGCTCAATAGATGCTTTAATCTCAAATTTCATTCTTCCCTTACAGGTAATGTTTTATCTTGACACCTTCTTCCTGAATTCTAAGCTGCTTTATTTCTTCCCCTTAAGGTTGATGTTTATGGAAATTTTTTTTCTGACAGGGAAGTAATGTATCAGGCAAAGATGGTCGCGTCCATTGCTCCCTGAATATCAATACAGAAACTGGGCGCTTATCAGCTAGAAGGCCAAATTTGCAGGTATATATCGAAAAGATTTGTGATATTGTTCAAATCAAAGTCGTTTCAACATTTGAGTGGTGAGGCCATTATGTAGACAAGTTCCTCTTGTTATCTACTGGTATTGTTAAAGTGACACAGTTTGATTTGAATTGTGATGTGTTACCAAGAGCTAGTACATAATATCATTTTAAATGGTCAAGTTATTTTTGTCAACTATGAATATACTACTTATGCTCTTGTAATTGCATCTACGATTTGTTACTAAAGTTCTCCTTATCTGTCTAGAACCAACCTGCTTTGGAGAAGGATCGGTACAAGATTCGTAAGGCCTTTGTAGCATCACCTGGAAATACACTCGTTGTGGCTGATTATGGGCAGGTGAAAATATAAAACTCTGGTAGTTGTAGAAACTTTCAAAATGGTATTAAGCTGGTTCACTTGTTTACTGCGATTCTTTTCTATCTTCAGTTGGAACTTAGAATTCTGGCACATCTTACTGGTTGTAAAAGCATGATGGAAGCTTTTAAAGCAGGCGGAGATTTCCACTCAAGGACAGCCATGAATATGTATCCACATATTCGTGAAGCTGTAGAAAATGGGCAAGTGATCCTTGAATGGCATCCACAACCTGGGGAAGACAAGCCACCCGTGCCGTTGTTAAAGGTGCGCTCTTGTTTAAAATGGTACCACAATTCTTGGATTTTGATTCTTATATGACAATGAGGAAATAATTTGAATAGCTGAAAAAACAATTGACATCTCTACTCGATGATTAAAGCACATCGTTGACACAAAGAACCTAAATCTGTGCCCAAATACTTCTAACAGTTTGCGAATATGTTTAATACTCAGGATGCCTTTGGCTCAGAGAGAAGAAAAGCCAAGATGCTTAACTTTTCAATTGCGTATGGGAAAACCGCGATCGGGCTTTCTAGAGATTGGAAGGTAGTGGAAAAATACTATTGAAACTGTTAGGTTGATATAAACATGCTTTAATGTGATGAGTCTAAAACATTGTTCAATTTTTTATCATCTAAAGGTCTCAGTTGAAGAGGCTCAGGACACAGTCAAACTCTGGTACAATGACAGGCAAGAAGTAAGGAAATGGCAAGAAAGGCGTAAGAAAGAAGCTATAGAAGATGGGTATGTACGCACTTTACTAGGAAGGTCTCGTAGATTTCCGAGGTATAAGTCACGTGCGCAGAAGAATCATATCCAAAGAGCAGCAATCAACACTCCAGTCCAGGTTTTCATTTTGTTTGTTTACTTTATCATAACACTAATATTTCCTTTCTATTCTCCAATCTCAACTCTGAGCATCGATGATCCACACTACAGGGAAGTGCAGCTGATGTTGCCATGTGTGCAATGTTGGAAATATCGACAAATCAACAGTTGAAGAAGCTTGGTTGGAGATTGCTTCTACAGGTAAACAACAACACCCGTCCAAAACTGGACGCAGTCTATGACAAATATAAGCTTTTAATTTTGTAACATTTTGGTCTCTATTGGATTAACAAAAAGAACTTGCCTTGGAAACAGATTCATGATGAAGTAATCTTGGAAGGGCCAATTGAATCAGCGGAGATCGCCAAGGACATAGTTGTGGACTGTATGTCTAAACCCTTTAACGGAAGGAATATTCTCTCTGTCGATTTATCTGTTGATGCAAAATGTGCTCAGAACTGGTATGCTGCCAAATAGAAGCCTAGAGACCAGTCGTAGAAGAACAGTTGAAGGAAGAGATTTTTTGGGTGTATTAATGTTTGGTTTTGTCGGCTCTTATTTTTGTAAATTTTAGAAAGGCTTGAGAACATTGAGCTGTGTAAATTGTTTTATCAACTCTAATCCTCTAACTTGACGATGTTTGAATGCAAATGTGGTTTAAGTAACTTAAGAACAATCATGATATTAATGTTGTGGATGGCTTTGTGTAAAATGAAAAGAATTTGAATAGATTTCTTATGCAGCAAGTAAAATAGATTTACACAAAATTAATGAAAAATTAGGTGTTCTTTTCTTTCTTATGTATTGATTCTTTTTCAGTGAGCGTATATATGCATATGATTTTAACTTAATTTCCTATGTTCACGTCATCTTTTCCCGATCTTTTAATACCCATGAGTCCATGACAAGCTCATTATATGCGACCATCGGATAATCTCTGTGGCATTTAAATCTAGCCAAACTGTTTTCAACTACGTACGTTTATACTAGGAGTCTAGGCCATAGGATCATTGATTCGGAGAGAAATACATTATCGTTGTATACATGTATGACCCGTGAGCAGAGCCGGACCAAAGAAATTTAGGACCCATACGGATTAAGGAAAAAAATAGCATCGTAATTTTTTTTGGTTCAAAAGCATCATAAAAAAAAAAACTAGAATAAAAACAATCACTTTAAGCAAAAATCTTTGATTGTTTTAGAAAATTTTAAAGTAAAAACTTACTTTTTTTAATCATTCAATTATATATAATAATTATAAAAAAAATTTAGATACATATAATATATATATATAAATTTATATATATATATATATATATATATATATATATATAAATATAGGTTCTACATCAGATTTCGTATCATCCAACTATTTATACATAATTTTCAAATCATTCTAAACCTTATATATTTTTATAGAATCGAGCCTACGAATATATGTTTTGTTTTTGATGTAAATTTTCACGACTTTTTTTCAAATCGAATTGCCAATAGAAAAATAAAAAGCATATAGCGAAACATAAATTAACTTAAAATATCAAGTGCAAATAAATATGAAAAGCGAAACATAAATGTTGAAAAAAACATAATAATAAAATTTTTGACTACTACTACATAGTAGCAAACTCATCCTTGTTATTTAGGCTTCTTAAGAACACATACACCACCTTTGCATGAACCTTTCTTTGAAGATGGCTTTGTGAAACAACTAAAAAGCTTGGAGAAGAAACCCATCTTTCTTGAAATCTGAAAACAATATTGAGGCTAATGGACTTTTTAAGGATCTTTGCGTGGTATGTACTTCTATTAGACTACTTGCATACCCACATATATATAACAACAATGTCATAAATTACTTGGTAATAAAGTTTCATTTTATCTTAAATGTATTGAGAGATCGATGAGATCGAACGGTCTAGATGACTAACCGAGATTATGAATATCATGAAGATATGGTTATATAGAAGAATCAAGAAGGATCCTAAAGAATGTCAATATATATGTTAACTTAGCAAATTTTCTACTATTGCCTAAATGTATAATTTACACTAGGTCAGAGCCCGCGGTGCCACCGCGGGAGAACGTATTCGTTAACAATTATTTTTGATTTGAACATCATTCAAAAAGTGTACCATATGTTTGAATGCTTCGACCTCTGGTATGGGAGGATTTATCCGAACTTGTGAAAATTCCGAAGCATTGGTGATGATTATAGAATCTAAAATTTACATAGTAATGAACAATTAATCTTGTATTTTCGCTTTACAAAATTGAAAAACAGTTCTTTAACATGGAAAGGCAATTATAAAATACCTTCGTGTTTTATGAATTTTGCAAACCTAATCACGCAGACAATAGGAACATGGACATACTCTTTAGAGGATTTGAGAACGTGCTCCGCAAATGAATTCCACAAAACACATTCCAAAATCTGACCACTATAAAAATAGAATGATTAGAATACCAAAAGCTGGGATAAATGAATATTTTTGTACTCACAATATTAGCAAGATAATATAACTAATTTAATAGATCATGCAGGAGGGTACCTAACATCACGTAGTAAAAAAAATTCTTTTGTAGATTGTTGGAATCTTCTATTTGTTCCAATTCACCAATGTTTACAATTTGTCCCATAATATCTAAAAGTTGATTGCTAAAGCTTTGTGTTTAGACGTATGGTGTGATCATATATTTATAGTCGAATACAATTGTAGGGTTTAAACCAAGAATATTCGTCAAAGGATATTCAACGGCGACATTGTAGGGTTGTTTTGATTGACGAAATAATTAAAAAAGGAAGTAACATGTCAAGAAAATATATGATTAACTAAACAATATAATTCGTTTCTGTATTGTGAAGATTTTTTTAAGATTGTACTTGCGATATTAATAAGATAAGATCGCAAGGATTAATTTTGCATAATCTTATTTCCAAAAATTAGTTGAACGCAATTCTCGTTATTGTTAGGTAACTAATTAGTGCTTTTAGCATAATTAATGTTTTAGTGTCGACGAATATATATGGAAATCTTGAAGATCCGATTACTATATATTTTAAAATTTTGTATTTCGTTCTAATCTTATTGTTAGGTAATTAGTTAGTGCTTTTAGCGACAATAATGACGAAATATATATGGAAATCCGATTAATGTTTTATAATTATGCTTGCAAAGATCCGTTTAGGATGTTTCCGGGTCAATTTTAATTTTTTTTTCAATTGTAACCCGACCCAAGTACAAATGTACTTCTCTTTTAATAGTATAGAGATTTTTATTTTAAATTACAAAACTTAGGTCGATCATATTTAATAAGATGACGTAAGCAGCACAAAACAGTGGGTTGCTATTGGTATGACTTCTAGTTTTCCTAATAAGTAATAACAATATAAAATATTTATGAATAAAAAATGTAGAGCCAGGAATCGAATAAAGTCAATGTGGTTTTTGTATATATTTCTTTGTTACTAAATAAGAAATTTAACTATTTAGTAAAAAGAAAATATACACAAATATTAACTTTTTTTTTTTTGGTGAGCGAGAGGGAGGCAATGTCTCCCCCGATTTATTAATTTAAATAAAAGACTTACAACCGAACATAACGTGGAAGTTCCGTCCCATGAACATCCTCCAACAAAATATCGTGGATAACATCAGGACATGAATCAAGAAAAAGAAAGCCTAACTCTAACGTGAACGCATAGTTGCTAATCCGTCAACAAGACGATTAGCCTCCCTATACACATGAGTAAAAAACCATGACACAAACGCACCATGAAAGATAGCGGATGAGCATCGCTGACTCCCATCTTGATAAAACCTACCACCAACTCTGAGTCCACCTCCAACTCCACCCGTCTAAAACCCCGCTCCCAGGCAATAACCAGGCCATAATACACTCCCCACAACTTTGCCAACGGTGCTGAACATACCCCGATATTCAATGCGAAGCCACCTAGCCATTCCCCCGCCATACCTCGGATCACTCCCCCGGCCGTTGACGGGCCTGGATTACCGTGAGAAGCGCCGTCTGTTGATAGCTTCACCCATCCCTCCGGTGGTTTCTTCCACCCTACCATCCGTTCAACCCGAGTCCCCGATCTTGTGTTTCCTCGAGCCAACACATGAGACCTTGTTACTTCGTCCGCCAACTCCCTTAAAAAGCGAACACGATCTCTACACTTCCCGGTCTCACCAAACACATTCCCACACCGCCACTTCCATCCCCACCAAACCGCCGTACTAAACAAAGTAGACCACTCCACTTCACCTACCTTCCTGCCACTGCCCAAGTTCTCCTTTAACCACTCCAATAAAGTCAAAGTAAAGAAAGCTTGCCTCCTGGTTGGTGGAACTAGCCGTACCCAAACTCCTGACATCGCGGGACAATCCCGCAAAACATGTAAACTCGACTCAACCGCCCCTTTACACACCTGACAAACCTCCGAGTCTCCCAAATGACGGCGTACTCTCTCCACATTCGTCATAATCACTTGATTTGCCACCAACCATAAAAACACCCGCACCCTCTCCGGTGCCACCACTGTCCAAATCTCCTTGTAAAACCTCTCCATACATGGTCCTGGTGCCTCCTCCTTAGTGATGATAGCATAGGCTGAACTTACACTAAAAGCCCCGTTTGAGTTTCCTAGCCAAGACACCCGATCTTTAATACCAATCTCTCCATTCACCACCACCGCCATCAACCTATGTATAACAATTACAGGTAGGTATAACCCCAACCTCGCTATATCCCACCCGACTCCCACGCACCAATAATCACTCACCTTTCTTCCCCGCTCTTCCTCCGGTAAAGGAACCACAACCCTCTCTACCAACATATCCGGTAGCAGCCATTTATCCAACCAAAACCGTATTGTCCGTCCATCCCCTAGTACCCAAGCCAACCCTCTCGCCACAACTTCCCTTAGACCAACTCCCACACTCCTCTAGGTTGACGACCAATGACTCTTCGGGACAACCCATGTATGGTCCTGAGCAGCACCCACTTTATACTTACTCCGCAATACCCTGGCCCATAGGCTTGTCTCATCATTCAGTAACCTCCAGCCCACCTTTGCAATAAGCGCTTTATTCATAAGCCTAGCTCCTCTAATCCCCAACCCTCATTCAGCTTTTAGGTCGACACACCTTTTTCGAAGAGAGCAAATGCATCTTCTTCTTTTCCGGCTTACCACCCCATAAAAACGTTCTTGACATCTTATCCAACCGGTCCAACATTGCCGCCGGTAAGATAATAGAGCTCATAGTATGAATCGGGATCGAGGATAATACCGCTTTCGTAAGAGTAATCCTCCCTGCAAAGCTCAGCGTCTGACTTTTCCACCCTGCCAAACGAGATGCTACTCTCTCCAAAACCTCCCCATACGTCTCCTTATTAATCCGCTTCTGTAAAATTGGCATACCCAAATACTTGCCCAGCTCCCTCGTCGACTCAATGCCACTCTCCGCACTGATCAGTCTCTCCAACTCTCGACTAACGTTATTGGAGAAAAAAATCTTTGACTTCTCCAGACTTACTTTCTGCCCCGATGCTAAACAGAACTTCTCTAGAACTTTCCGGATCACTCTAACCTGTGCCACAGATGCTTCCGCAAATAAAATGAGATCATCTGCAAAACAAATATGAGACAGTTTCGGTCCTCCTTGTGACAAACTGATCGGCTTCCAGAGCTTCCGACCCACAGAATCCTCAATTAAGTGACATAACCGCTCGAGACAAAGTACGAACAGGTATGGTGACAGTGGATCTCCTTGCCGCAACCCCCGAGCTGGGCTAAATGAATCCGTCTTCTCTCCGTTCCAGAGGAGACTCATCGACGGATTAGACACACATTCCATAATTCTCTCTGTCCACTCCTCTGATAAACCCGCAGCCCCGAGTGTCTCCTTTAAAAAATCCCACCTTATTCGATCATAAGCCTTCTCAAGATCCAACTTCAACAACATCCAACCCTTACGACCCTTCTTCCGCCTCATAGAATGCACTGCCTCCTGAACCACCACAATGTTATCTATACTCAACCTCCCTGGGATAAAACCGGCCTGGGCCGGCCCTATAAGCTTTGAGATAACATTCTTCAATCGAATCACCATCATCTTGGTTATAACTTTGAACAACACATTGCACAAACTAACCGGGCGGAACTAGGTAATTCGTTCCGGTTTTTGCACCTTTGGTAATAATACCAACAAAGCATCATTAGTCGATTGTGGCAGCACTCCCATCTCAAAAAACTTCAATACAAACCGTGATACCGAGCTGCCTACCACCTCCCAGCACTCCTGATAAAACACAGGTTGATAACCATCCGGTCCCGGTGCTTTATACCGCCCCATACTCTTCACTGTTGTTAACACTTCCTCCACCGTAAATCTCCTCTCCAAATCAGCCCTCTCCGTACTGGTCAGCCCGACAAACCCCTCTATTGGAAGAAACACACTCGTCTCCCCGACATCCTCCAACGAGTATAGTCTCCTATAATAATCAAGTGCCAACTTCTCCAACTCTGTCTTATCAGAAATCCATACATCCTCGGCATTTTTCAACATCTCAATCCGGTTCCGCCTCCTACGTATAACCGTTGATGTGTGGAAAAAAGTGGTATTCCTATCTCCCAAGGCAATAAACTTTTCTCTCGACTTCTGAAACCAAATAGTCTCCTCTTGCTCCAGAAGATTCTCAAAACTGCGCAACAGCTCCTCCTCCTTCGCTAGTAACGCATCAGATTGATGAACCTCCAGGATCTCCTGTACCTCTTTGATCTCCTTCACCAACTCCTCTTTCCTCTTTTTAACATCTCCAAAAACATCTCTATTCCACTTCTTCAGTTTCCATTTCAAACTCTCTAAAGCCATGGGCGTTGACATACCTGAGTCCCATGACGCCAACAATAACTCCTTAAAGCTATCATGGCTTAACCAGGCTGCTTCAAAACGAAACGGTCTCCGCTTCGGATCCATGTCTTGTTTTGGGCACAGCTGCACATATAACGGAGCATGATCCGAAGCTAATAACGGAAGATGCGTCACCACTGCCTCTTGCCATTTCAATCTAGCCTGAGCATTAACTAGCACTCGATCCAACCGCTTGGCTACAAACGTCCTCTCCACCTGCCCTCTACGTCAGGTGAACTTATTCCCTCTGAAGCCCAAATCGATTAGTGCTAACTCATTAATCCACTGCCCGAAAGCTAGAGAATCTGCTGAGAGCCTACCATTACCGCCAGTCCTCTCATCCAACCTCAGAATAGTATTAAAATCGCCGCCAATGACCAATGGCCCCTCAATTCCTCCAATAACATCCCGCAGCTCCCCCCCATAAACCACTCCGACGGGTTGCAGTTGGTGCTGCATAAACCACTATATTTTAGTCAAACGGAATAATTGGCAGATAAGCATATATAATTAATGTTTTCTAAAGCCCAAAAAAAAAAAAACTAAGGGTCTTCTATTTATTATGACTATTTTGTCTTCTTTAGTACTAGACTACTAATGGATAGATCTGGTCCTCACATGCCAGAGATTAAGGTTGCGACTGTATTGTCTTGTTGTTAGCATAAACTAAAATGGATGAAAATAATTTTCTACCAAATTCATATTTTCTTTAGCTATTTAGAGTAAAATTGAAATATACATTTCAGCTATATTACGCAAAAAAGAGTAAAAGTAAGACAATTCTTCTATCTTTTATTAGCTGGAAAATTTCAACCACTTTTCTATTTTTTTTGCTCTAATATTTTTTGTATCTCATTTTCTATTTTTTTATCCTCACTTCCCACCAATCATACCCTAAAAGTGATTCAATATTGATTTAACTCCTAAAATTTGGATTCTTATTGAACAATTCAAAAATTACAAAAACGATTTTTCTTGGATTTAATGAGTTTATTTCTAACAATTGAAAAAGATAATTAGTTTTCAAAAGGATAGTTTTAAAAAATTCAAAGTACACTACTTACTAGTGCAAATTTTCATTTGCAAGGATCAAATAATTTTTTTCTTTTTAATTATTTTGATCTTTATTGTATTGGAAAAATTCAAATAATATTTTTTTGTTGTCAAAATCTACTTCTCTCTCTCCACCCCTATGGATCTAGTTAGACCATATTTTAAATATAACTTTGGTCTTTATACTATTTTCATAAAAGTGCAAACAAAAGCTATCTATAAACAAGAAAAGATATAAAAAAAGATACATATATTATTATTATTATGATAAATTAGGTACAGAGCTACATTCATCTACCAGTTTGTTTTAGTTAATATATTTATTTCGCTTGCACATACATAATTGTTTCTTTGAACTATTAAGAAATTTTCATTAATTTATGTGAAAAGATGACCATAACAAACTTTCAAATGTAATGTTCTTGAAACAAATACAACCCAATTAAGAATTTTTCTTTGTGAATAATTAAAACTAACTTCACGGAATCATAGCTTCACTTCACATTGCATTGAACTGTTTAGATTGATCTCAAAATTAAGTTTTTTCAACTATTGTTGTTTATCGATTACATGTATTAGTATAAGTGAAGGTTAATTAGTTTGTGTATTATAAGTTTAGAACAATGGATTTGTGATGATCAATGAGGAAAAGACAACTAATGCTAGTGATTGGGACCACATTATAATTACAAACAAACCAAACAAAATCAATTAATATTGTGCTGTGAAAATGACCTTAATTCTATATACCAAATAAATTTTAATTGAAAGTAAATAAATAAATAAGGGAAAGAGAAAAAGAAGATCAAGTTTTATCAGAATTGAGAAGGGTTACATACTTACATACGTACGTTGTTGGTATACTAGAAAGCTTGATACATCAATAGTCATAGAAAATTATTTGAATACCATATATATTTTTTTAATTCATGCATGCATGCAGGTTATAGAAGTGTTGTGGTATAATATTGTTTCGCCTAATTAAATAATTATTCATTTGTTAATTATACTTATATATATGAACATTATGTTCACATGTTTGTCTTTTTATTAATTTTTAAAGTTTGGATAAATAGTACCTAAAGTGAAATCATAACAAAGATTTATTGGTTTACCTACAAAACAAATTGGGATGAACTCAAACTAACACTAAAAGACAATTGGTGAGAGCATTGGTTGATGAACATATTAATGTATTTGCGTCAATCAGTAAATGACATAAAATCATTAAAATTAATAAAGGTTATCATTTATTTGATATACTCTAAAACTACAAATACAATCATTTAAATTAATTAAGTTGTTTTTTTTGTTTAAAAGGACCATCATAGCTCCTCTATCCTTAGTTGCCATGATCTAAAACTAATATAAACACCTAAAACTAATGTCTTCCGCAGTCAATTTAATTTTATGTACGTATTATTTACGAGCTAAAGCAAAGCCTTAAATACTATTCAAAGGGCCAGGTGGCCCAATTATTTGTATATTTTTGATTTTACAAATCCCTATGGAAAATGAATCTTCTATAAATGATTGGCTTGACTTCTCTAGATGGAATCAATTTTCTATATTTTAGTCAACCGGAATAATTGGCATATAAGCATATAGAATTAATGTTCTAAAGCCAAAAAAAAAAACTAGGGGTCTTCTATTTATTATGACTATTTTGTCTTCTTTAGTACTAGAATAATAATACAATAATTAGTTAGGTCTAGTCCTCACATGCCAGAGATTGGTTACGACTGTATTGTCTTGTTGTTAGCATAAACTAAAATGGATGAAAATAATATTCTACCAAATTCATATTTACTTTAGCTATTTAGAGTAAAATAGAAATATACATTTGAGCTATATTACCCTAAAAAAGGTTAAAGTAAGAAAATCCTTCTATCTATCTTTTATTAGTTGGAAAATTTCAACAACTTTTATATTGTTTTCTAACTTTTTTAGTATCTCTTTTCTATTTTTTTTATTCTCGCTTCCCACCAATCATACCCTAAAAGCTATCTATTTTTTATTTTAGATATAACTTTGGTCTTTATACTATTTTGATAAAGGTACAAACAAAAGCTATCTATAAACAAGAAAAGATATAAAAAAAAGATACATATATTATTATTATGATATAATTAGATACACTGTTACATTCATCTACCGGTTTGTTTTAGTTAATAATTTATTTCACTTGCACATACATAATTGTTTCTTTGAACTTTTAAGAAATTTTCATTAATTTATTGGAAAAGATGACCATAACAACCATTCAAATGTAATGCTCTTGAAATGAATACAATCCAATTAAGAATTCTTTGTGGATAATTAAACCTAACTTCACGGAATCATAGCTTCAATTCACATTGCATTGAACTGTTTAGATTGATCTCAAAATTAAGTTTTTTCTAACTATTGTTTGTTTATCGATTACATGTATTAGTATAAGTGAAGGTTAATTAGTTTGTGTACTATAAGTTTAGAACAATGGATTTGTGATGATCAATGAGGAAAAGATAACTAATGCTAGTGATTGGGACCACATTATAATTACAAACGACCAAAGAAAATCAATTAATGTTCTGCTGTGAAAATGACCTTAATTCTATATACCAAATAAATTTTAATTGAAAGTAAATAAATAAATAAGGGAAAGAGAAAAAGAAGATCAAGCTTTATCAAAATTGAGAAGGGTTACAAACGTACGTTGTTGGTATACTAGAAAGCTTGGTACATCAATAGTTATTGAAAATTTCAGTACCATATATTTATATATTAATTCATGCATGCATGCAGGTTATAAAAGTGTTGTGGTATAATATTGTTTCGTCTAATTTAATAATTATTCATTTGTCAATTATACTTATATATATGAACATTTAGTTTAGTTTATGTCCACATGTTTGTCTTTTTCTGAATTTTTTAAATTTGGATAAATAGTAACTAAAGTGAAATCATACTAAAACTAAAGAACAATTGGTGAGAGCATTAGTTGATGAAGATATTACCGTATTTGCAACAATCAGTAAATGGCATAAAATCATTTAAATTAATAAAGGTTATCATTTATTTTATAACTTAAAAATTACAAATACAATTATTTAAATTAATTAAGTTGTTTTGTTTGTTTAAAAGGACCACCATAACTCTTCTTTTCTTAGTTGCCATGATCTAAATTCACTAAAGAGTGAAGGAAAAAAAAAACCCCTTCAAAAATGTTGGTTCATACGAAGCTTTCCGCTGTTTTTGTTGTGATGATAATGTTCTCACAAGCCCACTCCGATCTAGTCCGCCTTGAAGATGACAACATCAACGGGTTCATAACAACGGTGATCGGAGTTTGCAAAGGATATGACGACAAACAGTCATGTCAAAATCTTTTGTTGGAGCTCAAGAGGGTATCCTCGTCACTCTCGGAGATGAGATGTTGTGACTTATTGATCATCATTTTGAAGAATTCCGTGTGGAGGATCGACATGGCTATGATTGGTGTGATGGAAGACACAAAACTACTTGAGGAAATGGAGAATGATATGCTTGGTGTGAAGGAGGACACAAATCTATTTGAAGAGATGATGGAGTCAGCAAAAGATAGGATGATCCGTTCAGTGGAAGAACTCTTAGGAGGAGAAAGCCTTAATCTTGGATCTTACGAAAACATCCACACTTGGCTTAGTGGCGTTCTTACTAGCTACATCACATGTATCGACGGAATTGGTGAAGGTGCCTATAAACGTCGGGTCGAGCCAGAGCTTGAAGACCTTTATTCTAAGGCAAGAGTAGCTTTGGCAATTTTTATCTCCACTTCTCCGAGAGACGACACCGAACTTAAGTCGGTGGTTCCCAATGGCCCGTCTTGGTTATCCAACGTTGACAAGAAATATCTATATCTTAATCCTGAGGTAATAAAAAGGAACCCTAATATTTTTAAGTTATAGTTTAAAAACCGTATATTTATATATATATATATATATACACATTTTATAATAGATATTAATAGCCTAAGTAAACTAATTTGATTATGAAAAAAGTTAATTATTTTCATTTTAGTTTTGGATGTTTGTTCTTATAAAGCTGGTTTATTTTCAGTAAAAAAAAGTAGTATTATTTTTGGTTGTTTTAAAAAAAAAATTCAGATAAAAACTTTACATTAAACTTTTTGATATAAACGTTCATACTTGGACATCATGATCACAAAATGCCCACTATAGTTATGTAAAACCTTAACCAAAAGAACTCCAAAGACCAATATGAGCCCATTAAATAACATCCTAGAAATCTAAAGCCCAATGTTTTATTTTTATTTTACATGTTTGTTCTTATAAAGCTGGCTCATTTTTCACTTAAAAATTTTAAGAAAAAAATTCTTGTAAATATATTGCATTAAATTTTCTTATAGAAATATTCTTACTTGGGTATCATAATCACAAAAGGCCTATATAACTATGTAAAAACTTAACAAAAACCCCAAAAACCAAGACGGGCCCATAAAATAATAGCCCATAAATCTAAAGCCCAATGTTTCTGATAAAAACGTTTATATGTGGGCATTGTTATAAACCACATGTTGGATGGACTCCATAACCGTGGACCTTATGCATATTCTAGAAGGCCCATGTCCATGTCCTAGAAGGCCCATGCCCATGTTCTTGAAGATTCTCCTTATGACGGCCTATATTGTACTTAGTGGGCTTTTGGGCTTTAGGGTTTACTAGCCCAATGGGGATTTGTCTCCTCTCATCATGTATATATATGTATCGAAATTTCATTCATTAATCAATAGAACAACACAGTTTACAACACGTTATCAGCACGACTTGCTCTTAACGAAAACCCTAAAACCCTAACCCTAAAAATCGCGGCACTGTTCATCACCGACACTGTTCATCTCGGTACTGTTCATCGCCGTACTGTTCATCGTCGACACTGTTCATCGCCGACACTGTTCATCGCGGCACTGTTCATCGCGGTACTGTTCATCGCGGTACTGTTCATCGCGGTACTGTTCATCGTGGTACTGTTTGCGGTTCGTTGCAGCAGCGTGAGTTACCGAGGTCTTTAGCTCCCGGTTCTAGTCCATACAACCCCATAAGGTGAAAGGTAACATCAAAACCCTAAAGCTAAAGAACCAACAATTGAACTTGAAAGTTAAGCAAAGAGAAACCCTAAAACGAATGATGATTGATTAAGTGATTGCTTTGCTTGTATGATTTGATTGCTTGTTTGATCCGATTGCTTGTTTGCTCGATTGTTTGACTCGTTTAGGTTGCTAGAAAAAGTTGATTATCGCTTAAGCTAAACTCGCCTAAGTTGCTAGAGAAGTTTTAATTGTCTAAACCTAAAATCGCAAAACGAAAATACATAAGCTAATAACCGAAACTTTAAAGGTCTAAAAACCTAAAACCTAAAACGAATCTAATCCAAAAAATTCCATAAGTTTAAATCGGCTTGATTGAGATTGTTTAGGTTGTTAGATTGTTTGCTCCTTTGATTGATTACATGCTTAACACCCTAAAACTAAAATTGCATGAACCCTAGAAAACTTAGAAAAGATAATCCTAAAAGAAATCTCAAAACCCTAAAACCTAAAATCCTAAATAAAATAGGAAACCCTAAAATCTAGGAAACCTTAAAATCCTAAATAAAATAGGAAACCCTAGATAATAGGAAATCTTAACAACCCTAAATCCTAAATAGGGAATCTTAAAATCCTCAATAAAATAGGAAACTTTAAAATCCTAATAGAAAGCATGAAAACCTAAATAAAATCCTAAATCCTATTGTACTCTAAATCCTAATTAAATTAGGAAATTCATAAATCCTATTCAAGATAGGAAAACTTTAAGAAATAGAAAATTTCCAAATCCTAATTAAAATAGGAAATCTTAAAATCTAAAATCATAAGTGAAATAGGAAAATTAATCCTAAAGTAAAGAGGAAAGTAAATCCTAAAAGGAAAAGGAAAAGTTAATCCTAATCAAAAGAGGAAATCTAATCATAAGCAAAAGAGGAAAGTCAAATCCCTAAGTAAATCGATTCATGGTTCGGTCTCAAATACCGCATGACACTAACGATTACATGATTTTGACTCAAAACTTTTCCTTGTAGATGTTGAATTACAACTTGTACTTTACTGCCCTAAATCTCTTAGGAGATAATTATTTTAAAATGGGCAATGGATACTAAGATTATCCTAAAGTCAAAAGGACTTGGTGAATGTATCTAATAAGGTAAGAATGCCAAGAGAGAAAGATAGATACAAGGCAATATTAGCCACCATCTTATTGAGAGTCTCATAATCCAGGACTATAAGTCCGTGGATGAGTCTATTGCTAGATGAAAAAAAAAATAAAAATAATGACTTACAGATAAAAACAGTGAGTTACGACCTCATAGATTAACCCCATTACCTAATGCCAATAAGGCCGCAGAGGATAAGAAAGAATCCAAAGAATCTAACCACGTCTAAAGTGATAGACCACACGGCCGTGACCGTGGTGGATGGAAAGGACGTGGTTGTGGCCACTATAACTCATCCGGCCGTGGGAACCACTATAACCGTGGATGTAGACCCAATTCCGGCCGTGGTCGAGGGCGAGGACGATGTGGTATTTCCAAACCACAACACTCGACCAAATGAGTATGCCATAGATGTGGTATTGAAAGGACGTGGTTGTGGCCACTATAACTCATCCGGCCATGGGAACCACTATAACCGTGGATGTAGACCCAATTCCGGCCGTGGTCGAGGGCGAGGACGATGTGGTATTTCCAAACCACAACACTCGACCAAATGAGTATACCATAGATATGGAATGGGAAACCATTGGGCTAAGATATGTAGGACTTCCAAACACCGTTGTGACCTCTATCAAGAGAGTGTAAAAGGGAAGAATTCTAAAGCCCATTTGGTATATAAAGATGGTGAACATGATCAAGATGATCTAATAGAGTATGAAACTTCTGATTGCATAAAAGAATCAAGTTGATAAATCTTACTTCGACATCAAAACCTCTATGTTTTTCTTTGCATTTTATGTGTTCATTGATTGTTATTTGCTTGAATTTATTTTATATTATTTTATGTTTAGAACATGATTCTTGTCCATATAAGAAATGGCCGAGGACAAGAACATAATTGTGGTGGATAGTGGAGCCACACAAAAGATAAGAGATATTTTCCTAAATCTCATAATGAAAAATGCCAATATTAGCACCATAGCGGGTATAGCTAGTCTTATTGAGGGCCATGGTCATGCCCATATACTTTTATCAAAGGGCACGCATCTTGAAATAAGCGATGCCCTATATTCACCCAGCTCGAAGAGGAGCTTGTCAAGTTTCAAAAATATAAGATTGAATGGTTTCCATATTGAAACAAAGGGTGAAGGGAACAAAGAATTCCTAAATATAATTGAGATCATCCAAGGACATAAGAAAGTCCTAAGAGACTATACCCGCATTATCCACTGGTCTCTACTATGCTAAAATCGATATGATCGAAGCTAATATGGCAATGAACAAAGAGTTCATCGAGAAATTCACTTTATGGCATGACCGGCTTGGCCATCCGGGTCATAGTATGATGCGTAAACTAATAACTAATTCAAAGGGGCACACCCTAAGAGAGAAAAGAGTTATCCCTAAGAATCTCACGTGTGAAGCATGTTCACAAGGGAAACTCATTATAAGGCCATCACCGGCTAAGGTAAATAAAGAGACCTTAAAATTTCTGGAAAGGATACAAGGAGATATATGTATGGTCCTCATTGATGCATCGACAAGATGGTCGCATGTTTGTCTCCTATCTACTAGAAACCAAGTGTTTGCTAGGTTATTGGCCCAGATAATAAGACTGCGAGCCCACTTTCCAGATTTTCCGCTTAAGACTATACGTCTAGACAATGCCGGTGAATTCACGTCCCAAGCGTTTAATGACTACTGTATGTCCATGGGGGTAAGTGTGGAACATCCCGTAGCACATGTACATACACAGAATGGATTAGCGGAATCCTTCATTAAACGAATTCAATTGATAGCTCGACCATTACTCATGAGGTCGAAGCTCCCAGTAGCCGCTTGGGGACACGCTGTTTTACATGCATCAGAACTTATACGCATAAGGCCATCTAGTGAACATAGATATTCACCATCCCAATTACTTATGGGTCATGAGCCAGACATATCCCATCTAAAGACTTTCGGGTGTGCCATATATGTACCGATTGCTCCACCACATAGAAACAAAGATGGGACCTCAAAGGAGGATGGGAATATATGTTGGATTTGATTCTCCCACCATTATTAAGTATCTAGAGCCAACTACGGGTGATCTATTTAAGGCTAGATACGCGGATTGTCATTTGAATGAATCCGAATTTCCTACTATAGGTGGAGAGACGAACAAGCTGGGTAAAGCAATAAAAGAAATATAATGGAATCAAACATCCTTAAATTGGCAAGATCCTCGGACTCTGGCATGAGAATCAGAGGTCCATAAGATTATACATTTGAAAAGCTAGCTAATCAATTGCCAGATTCCTTTGCTGACCCAAAGAAAATTACAAAAACGTACATACCAGCTTGTAATGCACCAGTACGTATTGATATCCAAAAGGGAATCAATGAAATTGCTACCGAGTCTAACACACGAAAGAAACGTGGTAGACCAATAAGTTCCAATGATAAAAACCCTCGGAAATTAAAGAAAGGTGCAATAGGAATCCGAGGTTACTAAGGAAACCATCCCAGACATGGAGATAAGGCCGGCCGGCTCTAAGGTACAGGTACCATATAATGTAGCTTGGGACGCCAAGCTGCAAAGTATTAAAGGTCCTGACCATAATAAATCTCAAATCGATTATATCATGTCTGGAACATAATGGAACATATAAGAAATGTCGACATAAGATGATTTTGCATGCAAGGTAGCACTTGAATTTATGAATATAAATGAGGATCAGGAGCCCACGTCTATACTAGAGTGCACTCAAAGACTTGATTGATTAAATGGTACAAGACCATAAAACGTGGAGCTAAGAATCATTAAGAAAAGGAATGAGTTTGGTCCGACCTTAAGGACACCATTCGATGTAAAAACCAGTAGGACACAAATGGGTCTTTGTGAAGAAGAGAAATGAGAATAATGAAATCGTGAGATATAAGGCACGGCTTGTAGCACAAGGATTCTCACAAAGACCGGGGATAGATTATGAAGAAACATACTCCCCTGTGGTGGATGCTAAGACATTTAAATTTTGCTAAGTCTGGCTATATAAAGAAAAAGACTTGATTTGCGGCTAATGGATGTAATGCCTGCATATTTATATAAGTCCACTGGATGATATATATGAGATTACCAGAGGGTATTGAGCTCAAAGATAAAGATAAGAAAGGGTCTCGAGACCAATACTGCATAAGGCTGAACAAATCACTTTATGGACTGAAACAAAGTGGACGCATGTGGTACAATAGATTAAGCGAGTACCTAGTCAGAGAAGGTTATAAGAATGATCCCATCAGTCCATGTATCTTCATAAAGAAATTTGCAAACGAAGGGTTTGTGATAATAGCAGTATATGTGGATGATTTGAACATCCTTGGAACCTCTGGGGAAATCGCCCAAACAGTCAAATATCTAAAGAAAGAATTCGAGATGAAAGACCTAGGCAAGACAAAATTCTGTTTGGGATTGCAACTTGAGTACGTGAATAATGGAATCCTTGTGCATCAAAAGGCATATACTGAAAAAGTACTCAAGAGATTCAATATGGACCAGGCCCACCCATTGAGCAGCCCAATGGTGGTGAGAAGCCTCGGATTGGATAGTGATCCATTCGGTCCAAAAAAGGATGAGGAAGAAGTTCTCGATCCAGAAGTGCCATACCTTAGTGCCATAGGAGCGTTAATGTACTTGGCTAGCCACACTAGACCAGACATATGTTTTGCCGTGAACCTCCTTTGCCTAAATTTAGTTCATGATCAACCCAAAGGCACTAGAAAGGTTTGAAGGAAGGTTTGGTTAAATTTTAAATTCTATTCTTCCTATGTTTGTTTATTTGGGTTTTATTCTATACTGATTTAACCAAAGAAGGTCTAGTTTGCTTTGGTTTAGTTTGTTTTGCTGATGCAGGTAAAATCAGATTATGGCATGGTCAATAGATAGGAACTACGTGTGGCTTGATCCCTTCCAAGGGTACGTAGGCAGCCTTCTTCAAGGCGCAGCTACTACAACATCAAAGACCATCATATGAGGAGACAACACGCCTGTATCGCTCAGCTCAAGGACGGCTACATCAAGGGAGATCGGACGAAGCACATTCTAACAAAGTTCTTCTTCACGCATGACTTGCAAAGGGATGGAGAAGTTCGAGTGGTACAAGTTCGATCCAGCGACAACTCAGCCGATCTCTTTACCAAGGCATTACCAACATCGACATTGAGGAAGCTCACGCATCAAATTGGAATGCGGAGACTTAAGGACTTGCAGGGATGACCAAAACAGGGGGAGTAATACGTGCTGTACTCTTTTTCCTTAACCATGGTTTTGTCCCAATGGGTTTTCCTGGTAAGGTTTTAATAAGGCAGCATCCCCAAGCGTATTACTGAGATCCTTTGGCATCTACACGGTTATGTCATCCAAGGGGGAGTGTTATAAACCACATGTTGGATGGACTCCATAACCGTGGACCTTATGCATATTCTAGAAGGCCCATGTCCATGTTCTTGAAGATTCTCCTTATGACGGAAGATTCTCCTTATGACGGCCTATATTGTACTTAGTGGGCTTTTGGGCTTTAGGGTTTACTAGCCCAATGGGGATTTGTCTCCTCTCATCATGTATATATATGTATCGAAATCTCATTCATTAATCAATAGAACAACACAGTTTACAACAGGCATCATTATTACAAAAGGCTCACTATAATTAAGAAAAACAAAAAAAAACTCAAAAACCAACATAGACCCATGAAATAACAGCCCGTAAATCTAAGGCCTAAAACCCAATGTTTCTTTTCTTTCTTCCTCGGGAAGGAGAGTAATCGAGCAATAATGGAGAAACAATTCTCTTTTTCCGATGTCAACAATCGTGAAAAACATTTATCCTTTTTTTTTTATCTATTGCTAATATAATTTCTTCCGTTTCTTAAAAATCAGGTTCTAAAGAAGATTGCCGATTTTGTGGTCGCAAAAGATGGGAGCGGAAATTACAACACAGTGAATGCGGCCATTGCAGCGGCACCTGAACACGGTAGAAAGAGATTCGTCATTTATATAAAGACAGGCGTCTATGATGAAATCGTCCGCATTGGGAGTATGAAAACCAATTTAACTCTCATCGGTGATGGTCAAGATTCAACCATCATCACGGGCAATTTAAGCTGTAACGATGGTAAATCAACGTTCCAAACCGCAACTGTTGGTAAGAATTTGTGTTCTCTTCTTGAATAGTTTATAGTTTTCTATTCTTTATACCAAACTATTACATTCTTAACAACCATAATTATACCAAACATACAATTGCAGCTTCTAATGGTGATGGCTTCATCGGAATAGACATGTGCTTCCGGAACACGGCCGGACCGGCAAAGGGACAAGCTGTTGCCCTCCGTGTGAGTGGTGATATATCCGTTATTTACCGATGCCGTATCGAGGGGTATCAGGATACGTTGTATCCTCACAGACACCGCCAATTTTATAGGGAGTTCTTTATTACCGGCACTGTAGATTTTATCTGTGGAAACGCCGCGGCCGTCTTCCAATTCTGCCAAATTGTAGCAAGACAACCGAGGAAGGGGCAGAGCAATGTGATAACCGCTCAGTCACGCGAAAGTGAGGACGACAACTCGGGCTTCTCCATTCAAAAATGCAATATCACTACAAGTCCTGATCTAGATCTGGTTAAAGCAACTGTGAAGACGTTTTTTGGTCGTCCATGGAAGAAGTATTCAACAGTTGTGATTCTACAATCTTTTATCGGTGATTTAGTTGATCCCGCAGGCTGGACTCCTTGGGAAGGAACAACTGGTCTATCAACTCTCTACTACGGCGAATATCAAAACATGGGTCCAGGAGCTGTGACTAGCAAAAGGGTAAAGTGGAGAGGGTTTAGAGTTCTTACGGATCCTAACGAGGCCGCAAAATTAACTGTTAGCAAGCTATTAGATGGAAAATCGTGGCTGAAAGCAAGTGGAGCCCCGTACAAAAAAGGACTATGATAATATCGTTCCTCTTATGCTAATTCACAATGTATGAGTCAACGTACTTAATAAAAGATATTATCTATCAATTACTCTATTTTTTATTATCTATTATTCCTTAATATCTAAACTACCAAAAGGAAATTTCTTCTACGATATAGAAAACTAGGGAGAGGCCCGCTAGTTGGGTGGTTAAATTTTATTTTTAATGTTTCGAATACTATATTTTATAATTCCTAATTTTTCTATTATGTTTCTACTAAACATGAGGTATAAAAAAGGAAAACATATACCTAGGAGGAAAGATAAAAGGAAAATTGGAGTAAATAACCACAAAAAACAACAAATTAAGTAAGTAACCATAAAAAAAAGAGGCAACGATATTCTGTATATATTATGTAATATACACATTTATACCCCCCCCTTACACGGTCCTCATCAGTTTCTAATCCCGGCTATGTAATCTCCTCACACCACCCTCGTCTCTTCCTTTCTCCACCGTCGAATCCAGATCTCGACGTCGTATTCTTCAGGAATCCTCTCCGACTTCATTCTTCCGTCTTAGGGTATTCAATCAAAATTTTTGATTTCGTTCTCTTTAGATCTAATCCAGGCTCATTCGACCACGAATCGAAACTTCTATACGCAAACATGCTCAACGCTCAGATATTTTGTCGGTTTCTCTGCAACGTTGCCGCCGGTAATGGCAAAAGACTGTAGCTCCGATGACAAAAAAGCTGTGTTTTAGAGTTGTGGCAATTGAAAAAATAGAGAAATAATGCAGGGCTAAACTTGTAGTTATTTAGGGTTTTTAGTTACTTACTGAATTACTTAAATCAGATGGCTAAATTCTTTATTTTTGGTCTAAATATGGCCACTGAGCTAATTCACCCAAGATAAAAATCCAAAAAAAAAGCAAATGTTTTTTTTATTGTAAGTTAAATGTAAAAACAAAAGCAATCTATATCAGGTGAGGAAATTGTCTAATTATATAACAAGAGGAGATCTTCTTTATGTGCTTCTATTAGATCATATGTCTACATGACAAGATTACAATGCAGATCATTTATGTTTAGCAATTTAACAAATAGTAAACTAAAACTTTCCACAAAAAATTATGCATCTACTCCATCTTTGAAAATGATCTTGAAATTGTTCATAAAAAAACCTTAAAGCCGTTCATTGTCCTTTATTTTGAGCAAATAAGAAGAAAGTTCTATAACAAAGTTTTAAGAGCTTAAAAAGAATTAAAAAGTTGCATGTGACAAATAGTTGTTAAAACATGACGAATTGAAGAGAACGAAAAAATCAAGAGGAATGAGTGTAGAAGAGGCATAGATAAAATATAAACAAAGACTATAATACATGATGGCTACTCTATAGCATTCAACCTCTGAAATTTAGACAACTCCATAAAATGATTTAATTTATGGGAAAATTGGAAATAAAGGATATCTACTTAAAAATTTGTCCATATACACCTTTTTTGTGAGATTGTCAGTTTGGACGATTTTACCCCTACACCCTAATTTAATTGTTTTTTAAAAAAAATAACCATAAAAACAGGTAGATATACAAGAGTAGAGGTGATTTGAAGTATAATTTTTTAGAATTGGTTTAAAAAAAGTTGATTTTTTGATAGATAAAGTTTCATCTAATTTTGGTAGAATACGTTTTCTAGCGTTCTGCGAAACTCAGAATGTGTATTCTGCATTTTTGTACATGTTCTACATATTTCAGATTAGATTTCTGTTCTGAGAATTTTAGAAATCCGAAAATCAATAATCTAAAATATTTAGAACATGCATTCTACGTTTTTCTCTATATTCTAAATGTTTTAGAATAGACGTTCTAATAATTTCTACATCTTCTGCCATCGTTAGAAATTGTAATCTACGTTTAGAATGTAAATTCTACGGTATTGTAGATTTCGATTTCTGTAATTTTTAGAATGCTCTAAATATAGAAAGTAAATATTCAGAAAAGGAAACAAAATATTTTTTTAGATTACGATTTAAATGATTATTTATTGTTTAGATTACGATCTACAAGATGTAGAAGTTGTTGTCTACGGTTTTTAGACTAAGATTAAAACCTAAAACGTTTTTTAAACCCTAAAAAGCTATACGTCTTAATCCTACACGTCTTAGTCCACCACTTTCGTTTCTAAAAAGCTAAGAACACGTTTTCCTTCAAATTTTCCCGTTTTTGATCAACGATTTCTCGATGCACATCTACGTAAGGAGTGGTGTGTGGAGATTGTATAACAAGAAAGAGTGGAGATTTATTATTGATGAAAAAAATCGTGGGAGATTGTTGAGTTTGGAAACGACTACAACTTTTGAAGAGTTACAAGCGATTGTTGCAGAAGACTATGGAATAGAACAGAGTACAGTTGATGTGGAGTTAAGTTACTTACCCACGGATCTTAGCTTGGATTGTCCTCCTGTTGTAATGATGAATAACAGACAGGTTAGTAATTTCCTTTCGTACTGTAAAAGGAAAAATACGATCAAGTTATGTGTGACGTTCAATGGTGGAGATAAAGAATAAGGAACCCGACGCTGCAAGTAATGGAGATGATGATGTTAGTGTCGACGATGGAGATGATGATGTTAATGTCGACGATGGAGATGATGATGTTAATGTCGACAATATTTTGTCATCATGGGGTGTGAAAGAAACTAGAAAGAATGCCGATAGTTTCAAAACTCCAAAAAATGCTATTGTTGGCCATGGAATCGGATCGTCGTCACAGTATTCTTGTGTGAGCCAGGGTCAGTATTTCAGAAGCAAAGAATTGTTACAGTCAACCATGGAATTGTATGCGATGAAGTATAACTGTGACTACAGGATTACAAAGTCTGATACAAAACTGTGGTGTATACGATGCATAGATGTTGGCTGCAAGTGGCGACTTCGAGCTGAGTGTTTAGAGCGGTCTTCGTATTTAAAAATCAACAAGTACGTGGGTAACCATACATGTGCTCCTTCCAAGAAAAGTAAATTCTGTCGAACACCTTCAGCAAAAACGATTGGACATATCATTATGCATAATTATGAAGGTGTGTTGGAAGGACCTAAACCGAATGATATCATCAATCTTATTCGGTCACAGTATGGACACGAGCTTAATTATTCGCAGGCGTGGGAGTCTCGTGAGTATGCAGTTAATGAAGTCAGAGGAATTCCTGAGAAAAGTTATGGTAAGATACCAAAATACTTGTACATGCTACAAGCAGCTAATCCCGGTACGTATACAAATTATGAAGTTGATTGTGATGGTAGATTCCAATATCTATTCATATCTTTTGGTCAGTCAATTAGAGGGTTTTACAAGTCAATTCGGAAAGTGATTGTTGTTGACGGTACATTTTTGAAGAGTAAATACAAAGGAGTTCTTCTGGTTGCTACAGCCGTAGATGGTAACTCTAATTTGTATCCAATCGCATTTGGCGTTGCTCGTTCTGAGAATGATGCATCATGGGAGTGGTTTTTCTTGCAACTTAAGACACTCATAGCGGATGATCAAGGTTTAGCTTTTGTGTCAGATAGGCATTTGTCGATCAGTAAATCGCTTGAAAAAATCTATCCGTTAGCTTCCCATGGTATTTGCATCCACCACTTGATCGGTAATGTTATTACATATCACAGTGGAAGGGGTGTGGCTGGTATGGTTGCAAAAGCGTCTAAATCCTATAGAGTTACTCAGTTTGAGAAGTTGTTCGAGGATATTTGCAACATCAGTCCAGCGATTGGTGCATACTTAGACGATGCTAATGTTGAAAAATGGGCTCGCTGCCACTTTCCGGGATTTAGATACGACATTAACACCAACAACCCTGCAGAATCAATCAATTCTGCTTTGAGATCACCTAGAGAGTATCCGATAATTCCTTTGTTAGACAGCATTAGGGAGATGTTGACACGTTGGTTTTATGAGCGAAGAGTATTAAGTGCAAAGCAAAAAGATCCGTTGACTATTGAGGTGGAGAAAAAGATTTCTAGAAGAATAGAGAAAGGTAAATTTTTTAAAGTTTATCCGATTACTAGTAACAGATTACATGTTAAAGCAAACGGATTCGACTTCGTCGTTGACTTGGAAAGAAGAACATGTTCATGTGGGAAGTTTGAGATAGGGAAACTTCCTTGTAGACACGCTATAAAAGGAGCTTATGCGATAGGCAAGTGTATATACCCATATGCTGATGATGTGTATACCACTGCCACTTGGAGATCGTTATATGAGGAAACTATTAATCCAATTGGTGTTCCCGAAGAAGAATGGCGTGTCCCAGAGGAGGTTGCAGCTGCAATTGTGTTACCACCTGAAACAAGAAGACAACCTGGTCGACGAAGAAAACGAAGATATGAAACGGCTGAAGACAAGATAAAAGCGTCACAACAATCACAATTGTCAAAGAGACATAGGTGTAGTCGTTGTGGAAAAGAAGGCCATAATCGAACAACATGTGACATAGCTATATGATTAAGGTTTGTCTAACTACTGGTTGTAATCTTAAATAGAGACTTTAAAAATTGTCTTTTGCTAACGGTTTTGTTTTTAATTTACAGGATTAGAAAGCAACTTCAAATTATGAGCAGCTTCATGTTTTTCCGATTCACTACCATGGGAGGTTGCGGGGTTCAGTTCTTAGTTTTTGATTTTATTCTAATAATTTTCGTTTTGCTTTTTTGAGTATTACATTCACTTATACTTATATTTTTGTTTTTGTGTTTTGATTTATGGATTCAGTATTAGTTAAGTTTGTGGTTTAGTTTTGAACAATAGATTCACTTCTACTTATGATCATTTTTTGTTCCTGCGTTTGTCTCTAATGTTTGTGTTCATAATCAAGTTTGTAATGGATCAAATTATACATGAGCTAATAGGAGATATTAGAGACGAAATCAAGGAACTTACTTTCATAAAACGCCTAAATAATTAGGAAAAAAAAAACAAAGGTCATACAAAATACATGTCGCAAGAGTAGGACAAAAAAAAACACCATAATGCTAATTAATCTCAATCAATTTCAAGGATATCCGACGATTGATGTGGAGGTTTATAGTTCTTCATTCGCTCAATTAAGATAGGATCATGAGCAGCCTCCCAAAGGTCTACAGCAATCTTCATGCGCGCCTCTTTGATGTTCCCATCGTTTATCAAATCCATGCTTAGATTAAGCATATGACACTCAATGTGTTTCAATGCATACACTCCGCAATCACACATAGTAGTGTTCAGATTTTTAGGCACCTTGACGTTTATTATCTCATATTGTGTCAATAGAGGGACTTTTCCATATACCTTCCCGTGCACGTCTTTCACAATCCTTGGGATGATGTATGCAAACATTTCCACGTTTCTTCTGTTGTTGTTGCCGAAACAATCGAAGACTTCAACAGTTCTTAAAACAAAGTTGACGCAAATAGAAATCCAGTGACTATTATTGACGTTTACCGGAGCATAAATTCTGTCGAAATCCAAAGCCCAACTTTTACCCGTCTTTCCATGAGATGGGGACTCACCGGTGACGAAATCAATAAGCCGACTATCCCATTTGTGGGTCTTTTTATTTTTCATGAACTTTGGGTATTCGTTTTTGATTCGCGCGCTAAACTCGCAACTCATAAACCCAACACGAGCTGAATTCAGTCGGCGTAAAGATGTGGATTCCCGATGTAAGTACAGTACTGCATCTATTTCCTGCGTTGCAATTATTTTTAAAAACAAGTTAGTATTTATCGAAATGAATACGTAATCAGTCATGAAAAAAAAAAATAGTAAAACTTACATCGTTGCCTAGCCATTCTTTTTGATCAATCAGACGCTTAAATAGTGCATCAGTTAGATGAGATGGACCGAGTTTTGGAACATCACGACTGTAATGAAGGTAAAACAAAAAGAATAAACAATTATACAATCAGGTATATTTAAAAGATATAAAATTAGAATCATAGGACTTACTTTACGTTCCTAAACCATGCTTCAAAAGCAGTCCATCTAGCTTCAGGTAAGTATACCAACACCGCGTCAGCGTCATATTTACCCGAATCACCCTTATCATTCCAATCCATAAACTCTGCAGTGTCGTCTTTGCGCTGTTGTTTCTCGAGGTTTTGTGAAAATATACCCTGTGATGGATCAAAACCCGGTGCTTGTGATTTTTGAGAAAGATGCCCCATTTCTTTTTGCAGAAAATCTGGATCTTGCGAATCCATATTAAGGTCTATTTCACCCGGACGGGTGAATAATTCATGAAACAGACAATTATCGTCCTGCAAAGACAGTCAATGTAAATATCAAAACAAAAACAAACAAAATAACTAAGTCTGAAATTACAATACATGCCTTTAAATATTATAATGCATAAGTTACTAAATAGCCTAATTACAAGGTTTTACATAAGTTTTTACTTCTTACGAAAGCTACAAACACAAAACATATAACAGAATTACAATGTCATACAATGCTAAAATACAACAACAGAAGCTTTGGTTTTTATTTTTAACGTACCACTGGTTGACCATTACCGAATGGTGGTGCCTTGTCTTTTTTCGAATTCTCATCCATAGTGATCACTGCTTTCTTGAGTGTTGCTACATCTAGCTCTATCTTTCCTAATTTGTTGCTTACTTCTTGCCCAAAATGCTTGAAAGAAGTTTCAAACATTTCTCTGATGAATGTTTTCATCTCTTCATCAAAACCATGTGGTGCGGCTGGAGCTCTTTGACATAACAGTTTCATCTTCCTTGTCTGTGCACCGTGGTCACCGTCCTTACTCCTTCTCTTCTTTGAACTTGTCGCCATTTCATGCTCATTACTCTGCAAACCAGAGAGTAGGCTACCTTCAACAGTGACATTCGCCTCTTCCTTGTCATTTGTATGTATCTCACCTTGACCTTCCACATAGCCATCTTCTACTAAATCCTCATCTATCGTTTCTTCCTCGACATCAGGACTCTCAACAGCATCCCACTCAAAGTCAGAAAAATCATAACCAGTTCTTATCAAAGCGTTTAAGTTCTTCAAAGCAACATCACTGTTCTCACCTTGCCTCAGGAAATCCACTGACTCATATACATCATAATTTCCTGTGATGGAAATGTATGGATATACAATATCCTGCAGAATAATTTTTACTTATCAGAAATGCAGCAAACCCATATGAATTGTTGAGTATATATGTATGAAAATTAAGCTACTAACCTCTGCTGTCATTCCTGTCTCTAATTCGATAATTTCTTGATAAGAAACTTTTGCTGCCCCTTTCCAGTTAGAACATCTAAGAGAAGCTCCCAAGTTCTTGTTAAGCTTCACTCCTAATATTCCTCCTATTTTAGGAACTGCTTCCATAGCCCATATCTGTAGTGCAATTGAGAAACCATCAAGGGCGTAGCTTTTAGTCTTCTTCAAGTCCTTTTTTGCGTTTGTGATCGACTCGACAAGATAGTCAAACGAATGTAAACCCCAAGGATACGCCCTTAACTTCTCAAGATCCATCACCAATTTGATGTAATGTACTGGAATAGCTTTCTTCTCATCTTTCGCAATTACCAAACCAGCAATCACACACAAATAGACAAATCTAATCCTATCTACTTTACACCACTTGTGAACTGCTCCTAGATGCGTAGACATCATCGTCTTAATGCATATCTTCTCCTCTCTTTTCAGCAACTTGCTCCAAAACCCCTTATCATCTTTCCAAGTATCTAAATCATACTTGAAATCATCATTGTATTTCAGCCCAGTCACTGCGTAGAACTCTTGCAAAGAAAATCGGAGAGGCTTGTTTCCAAACACAAACCAGAGCTCATGTTGTTTTCTTGTTACCAATTGTCTACACATTAGGCTGTGCACCAGACGACCCGAATAATGTAAACCATTTTCGTATATGGCGAAGACTTGTGCAAACAGAGGATCAGACTTCACTTTCTCATACTCTATTGGCAAAGCATCCTTGATTTTCCTAAGTATCGATAATCTGCAGCTGTTGTTAATTTTCTCAACTTCAGGCTCTTTACCATGTCCGAAAAGGAGCTTGGGAAACTCCTTAGTAGTGGCTGCACATAAAAAACAAACATATGTAAATAAAACCATTCACAGTGATGACTAATTATAGTGCATAGTTGCAGTTAGCAAACAAAAATTAGTATGTTAAAGTACTTGATGTCTTACTCGTGCTTCCTAGATTGTTTTCCATTGATAACCTTTGATGTAATGTAGATCCAAAACCTGAAAATAGAGAACAAACTAACTTTATCAAATATTTAAAGTTATTAAGAGACAAAACACTTGATATAAAAATAAGACCCTAAACAACGTGAATCTTTCCTCAATCTAAATTTTTACATATTCCATTATCACAGTTTGAGGCATGTATATCTCACTAAATGGAGACATCTACAAGATTATACACAAAGATGATTCAAAGAGCTAGAGGACTTAATAAATCAATTAGCAATTAAAATTTGGAGTTTTACAACACAAAAACTGAAATCTCTAAACGAGTGACACAAATTCAAAGAACATAACCAAATATATAGAGCAACTAATACACTCCTACGTTTGAGGAGATTATTTTAAGATCAAAGAATGATTCAAGCTAAGCCTTTTTCAAACTCAAGCAACGTCGGAAAAAATAACAATGTGATTCCAGTCTAGCAGTTTCCCTTCTTAAGCAATGGTGATATGGATATATAGATCATAGTAATTCAGTCAAACTAAATTATCGTTTTTACATGCTAGCAAAGCAAAACATGCCTAAGCAAATTCTTTCAGCCCATCGAAAACCACAATGCATAACAAATATCCGCTATTGCTATCCACGCTTTTATTTCAATTTAGCTTGTATACCTTTGGCTCTGTTTAGTTGATCAGAAATTATAACACAGCTATCATGATCAGCGTATACATAGGTTCTTATGACAATGAAAGAGAATGGAAAGAGCAATTTTTTCTAGACCATTAGAGTAATCTGCGTTTCTTTTCCTGGCATCAATCTTATTTCTAACCTTAGATAGATATTAGCCAATGATTCCTCTACCCGAAATTTTTTAAGAAAAAACCATAGCTAGCTATTGCTAACTGATAAGCTAATGTTAAATCGCAAAATTTACAGTTGCGTCTTAAAAGAGATTCACAAACACATATACATTAACATGAATCAAAGAGATAGAAGACTTAATCAATAATTGATGTTGTGACACTTGAAACGCATTAAAGGAATCTAGGAACAAAACAAACAAAGGAATCTACAAGCAATTGAAATTTGGAATTTTAAAACTCACAAAATTGAAACTTCAAATCTGAACTACACGAATTCAAAGAATTTAACAAATCTACATGCAAACTGAAATAAACTCTTGCAAATTACACTAAATCGAGAGAACAAGAAAGGAGAGAGACGAACCAATAGAAGACAACAGAGGAGAGAGACGAACCAATAGGAAGCTTCAAGCTGAAATCAAGAGGAAGCAAGACGGCGCCAGACACAGAGACGGCAGAGGAATCGCCGGCGACGACGATTGAGAGAAGACAGAGGAATCGCCGGCGGCGACGATTGAGAGAAGACAGAGGAATTTCCCGACAGATGTTTTTTTTTTTCTTCTTTTCGTCAAACAAGTCTTTTATTAGGTCTTCGTGAAAGACTCTCTTTCATTTGGAGTTTTTGTGATTTTATTATTTCTATTTTAATTTTGTAAAACCAATTAGGAAGTTTTATTTTTAAAATGAAATTTGTGAGAAAATGAGGGTAAAATTGGGTTTTTTATTTTTAAAAACCTATTTGACCAATCTACAAAAAAAGGGGATATATGGACAAATTTTTAAGTAGATATCCTTTATTTCCAATTTTCCCTTAATTTATTTATCATCTAAATTTAAAACGTGATTATCTAATGTGTTGTCATATTGTTGTTAAATCAAATCAAATCAAAATCAAATTACTTTCTTACTTAAAAGAAATGGTCAAACTATCCAAAAAAAAAACATTCAACAGTTTGACATATTGCTAATAAATTAAATCATTTTACTATGGTACATAATCTGTTAGCATTTAATTTTGAAGATATTTTTCAGCCTATATAAATCTCACATAAATTCCAAAACACATAGAACAAGAAAAATGGTTGCATACGTCGCTAAAAACTTTTCATCGGCTTGTTTAGTGGTTTTACTCTTTTTTGTTGTCTCATCGTATGCAAGGTTTAGTACGATGGTTACAAAAGATGAGATCCACTTCATATGCACCCAACAAGATATCAATTCTTCATTATGTTTTGAGATTCTAAAACCAAACCCTGAAATTACTAGATTAGATTTTTCTGGTCTCTTCAAATTTTTGCTCAATTATCAGGCTCGAAATATTTCGGATACGCTGAAGCAATTTAAATTATCAGGAGGCTACACGCGGGATATTGAGTCTAAATATTCTGTATGCATAGAAGTATATGAAGATGCTCTAGCCAATCGTGATAAAGCCCTCAAATATTTGGCTGCCAAAGACTATGCCAGCGTAAACTCTATGGTCAGTGCAACAATGACAAATATGTCTACGTGTACCGATGATTTGTCAACAATGAAACCAATACCAAAATTATTTATAACGAAAAGTAATGTTATTGCAGATCTGTCTAACATTATATTTGTGATTCTCGAACATTGCATAAGAAAAAAAAATTAAGATTATGTAATTCTCGTAATCTATAATAATAATAATATTATTATGGTCGTTGTCATTATCCCTTTTAAATATATAAAAATTAATAAAGATATAAAAAGTTTTTTTATGTTTAACTTGGCCCTATCGCTATTCATTCATGTTTGAATCTAATCCATTAGCTAGACATAATAATATATGTAATTTACGAGTAAGGTCCTAAGACCATGTTTTATTTTCATTATTTGGCAAAGTCATTCTCACTTTAAATGTTTTAGCTATTAAGGTATTTTTTGACAAAAATGCCCCTGTCCACGTAACCGATGTAAAATGTTTATGTACAAATCAGTTAGGCGTTTCATTTAGGTACAATGTCTCGTTAAAAAATGAAATAATAGAAATAATAAAAAAAAAATATTATTATTATTATTTTCCACCCTCTTTTATAAATATGTGTTTTATTTTTGTACTTTTAATTAAAATTTATTTTATTCTGTCGTTTAAGACCATTTTTCATATTTTAATTTTTGACTTTAAATAATAATTTATTTAATATTAATTTTAATTTTGTTGTTAAAGACAATTTGAAATTAACGATATCATGTACTCATGTGTACGTACAAAGTAATAAATGGTGTGCATATGTGTACATACACAAAAATATCAAAAACAAATTACATATATTTGTCAAACTAAACAAATTTTATTTTAATTTACCAAATTTGCAAGAGTACGTATATGATCACATGCGAATAAAGTACATAAAATTTAAAATACAATGTATGCACTCTATATAACGTTTTTAGTTTGTTTAAAAATATATTATGAAAATAAAACATTACTAGTTTTAATTAGGATAATGGAGAGAGAGAATGTGATGTAGCATCCCTCACGTACACAGTAACTCGTGTATGTTCCTTATTTGTCATTGTTTGACTTACATTTCTATTTGGCTTCACACTATTCTGTTGATCATTTCATGTATTACCTGGTTATTATTGATCACTTTACTAGATATACATGACTATGTCCATTGAAACAAAAAAAAAAACAAGTAAAAGAGGTGTTCGTTGCATTTAAAGAGTTTGTGGAGACCCAGTTCCAGAGTCGGATTCGCACCTAATATTTGGATAATGGGGGCGAATTTATTACATTGCAGTCGTACTTGACGATACGTGGCATCTCTCATCTTACCACGCCACCAAATACGCCAGAACATAATAGCATCTTCGAGAGAAAACATCGTCATATTGTGGAAACGGGTCTCACCCTTCTCACACATGCATCGGTTCCCAAGGCGTATTGGCCTTATGCATTTGCTATTGCGGTGTATTTGATCAATAGAAAAACGACCAAGGTATTACGTGGCATGTCTCCTTATGCCAAGTTGTTCAATCAACCACAAATTTATATGAAGCTCCGCGTGTTTGGATGCGTATGCTATCAATGGTTGCGACCATATCGATCAGCCACACCATGTGTTTTTTTTTGGGTACTCGTTAATGCAAAGTGCTTATTTATGCTTAGATATTCGAAGCAGACGGCTTTACACTTCCTGACATGTTCAATTTGTGGAAACGAGTTTTCTTTTCAGCTTACAAGCTCCGTGAACCAAATCACTTCAAGAGGAACCAATCTGTTTCTCTCCAAGTCTATCTCAAGTGCTGTCCGTGCCTACTCACATAGCTCATTCACAGTCGCCTCCGTGCTCGGTCCTTCAGCCTTCGTCGCCTGCTTAACCACCATCAACCCTGTGGAAGTCGAAACTTACACAATCGAATTTTTTCTTAGGGTTTCTTTTAGGGATACGATATGCGGGAATTCTCAAAGAAGAATAGAAAAACTTGATGACCAAAGATGATGTTCTTGATATTATCGATGAAAAAAGTGTTTTGATCGTACAAAAGAGTTGAATAAGAAAAGAAAAGTGTTTGCTTTTTTGCGGTGATTGCTTTTGAATATCAGAGCTCTTTATAGTCTGAAGTCTAGAGCATTTTTACTTATGTTCCCTTTTTGAAGTCCTTGAGTTGTCTTATATAGAGATGATAAACTGCCTCTCCAGCGATATTCCCGGAAGATTTCTATTTTCCTCAGAGTCGGTTTAGAATATCGTGGATAAGGATATTTTCCTTATTCTTCGAAGACTTTTGGAAGATTTCCTGATTTGTCTTGATCCTTCGAGATTCTTCTTTATCATTTCCGAGTATCTCGGAAATGATCCTTCATTTTCGGAAATGATATTGTGCTATTCAGAATTGATCTTTTGAGACGAATATTTTCCAAGTGTTTTCCTCGGACGATACAATAAGACTGACTCGGGTTATTTTGAAGCTTCTCCTCGGGCTTCATTGTCAGTATCCGCCTTAAAGATGGCCTCGAGGTAACTAGTAATAACGGCTTGGGCGTCAACACGAGATGTTGCCTCAAGCTAACTAGTAGCGACGGCTCGGGCATCAACACGGGATATTGCTTCGGGGCCAGTTGAGTAGCGATACGAATCATCCCCGAGGCGATGTGGACAGTGCCCGAGGCATCCTCCTATAAACTGCACCTGAGGCGGGGAGGCGAAGCTAAGTACCCTCGAGGTGATGATCGGCTCGGTTGCGAGAGGAGATGAAGCTAGGTATCCCCGAGGTGATGTTTGGCTCGGCTGTAAGAGGTGGATTAAATCCGCCCCAATAGTTAGCCCCCCAGCTCTTTGTCTTGGGCAGCAAGTATGACGAGCTTCATGGACGAAATGACCGAGCCGTTTAACCTTTTGTCCCGAGCTACTTTTGAATGCCGAGGCAATTTATCTTCCCAAGCTTTTCATCATTGACAGTTCATATTCTTCAGTGTTTTGGATCTTTTGACGCTTCATCTTCCGTTGCATGTGACGGTTGAGTTTTCTTCTCGAGAAGCGGAAACGTCCTTTAATGATTCCCGAGATTTGTGCGGATGCGACGCACTTCTCCGAGCTCATGCGCACCCGACAAGCTTGGAGACTCTATAAATGCACAACTCTCGACTCACTTTACCATTTCGCAACTTCGAAGAAAACTCTTAAGGTTCGCTCTCTCTTTTCTCTGATCTTGATTTCTTTTGTTTTTTTCTTTTTCCAGCCTATATTCCGTCGTATCCTCGCCGTGATTAGATCTTTAGGTTGAGTTTCCCGATCTAGAAACTTGTTTTTCCGATTAACTCGTAACTTCAACCGATACTCCCGAGGCAAAATGCTTTCCAACTTTAAGTGATTCATCCCGAGGTGATAACCTTCCTCCGATCCACAAGAGGAGGATGGTATAGAGTTCTTCAAGTGATCCCGAGGTGAGTACTTCGGATCAGAGAGTCGTATCGCGTCGGGATAGTGATGCAGAGGCAGCTTCCCATGAACAAGAAGACCCGAGCCGTTTCATGGCTCAGGAGGATGCAGTTGCTGATATAGCTCGGGATCTAGATTTGCCTGAAGAACCCGAGGTGGCGTTGACAAGAAAGGTAGGCATCCCCCAGTAGTGGGTGAAGCTGGGGGTTCTCATTGGCAGGAAGCGCCCAAGCTGCCTAATCTCCCCGAGGTGAAAGACGAGGAGGTCTTCTTTGATTCCGAGGAGGCAGCGAGGCTGCTTCAGCTAGCGATGCAAGGCGCAATGGCTCAGAAGAAGAAGAAACGAGCCAAAAAGGTGAAAAGACCGGATCCTCCTGGTTCTACCCTGTCCACGGACGATTTGCTTCGAGACTTGAGGGCTAGGTTCGACTTTAGCAAAGCGTTACTGCAGCGAATATCAAAATAGGAGTCCAGGAGCTGTGACTAGCAAAAGGGTAAAGTGGACAGGGTTTAGAGTTATTACGGTTTCTAAAGAGGATGCAAAATTCACTGTTACCAAGCTATTAGATGGAGAATCGTGGCTGAAAGCAAGTGGAGTTCCGTACGAAAAAGGGCTATGATAATATCGTTTCTCTTATGTTAATTCGCTGTGTATGAGTTAACGTACTGAATAAAAGATATTATCTGTCAATTTCTCTTTGAAAATTTGACATTAAACGGTGAATTACAACGACTTGTTACCTCTCCAACAAATACAGAAATGGTCTCAGGTTCATATTAATAACAGCAATCTACCACCAGTACAATTCTTTATCACTATGCAGTCATTGCTAAACGCACCCTATGGAGTAAAATCAATGATAGGTGAAAATGCTAAATTAACACATTATGAGTTATGCCATTTTTTAAAGATTGAACAACACGAAAAAAAATTAAAACATATATGTAGGAGCAAAGATAAAAATCCAAAACAAAGCAAATGTTTTTTATTGTAAGTTAAATGTAAAAACAAAAGCAATCTATATCGGGTGAGGAAATTGTCCAATAACAAGAGGAGATCTTCTTTATGTGCTTCTATTAGATCATATGTCTACATATGACAAGATTACTATGCAGATCATTTATGTTTAGCAATTTAACAAATAGTAAACTAAAGCTTTCCACAAAAAATTATGCATCTACTTCATCTTTGTATATGATCTTGAAATTGTTCATAAAAAAGGCTTAAAGCTGTTCGTTGTCCTTATTTTTTTAGCAAATAAGACAAAAGTTCTATAACAAAGTTTTAAGACCTTAAAAAGAATTAAAAAGTTGCATGTGACAAATAGTTGTTAAAAATGACGAATTGAAGAAAACGAAAATCAATAAGAATGAGTGTAGAAGAGGCATAGATAAAATATAAACAAAGACTATAATACATGATGGCTACTCTATAGCATTCGACCTTGGGCGCAACAATTATGGAGATATATATTGCCCTTTATTTGATATGTTGCTTCGAAGCATACTCAAACTTCTTTGCATAGTCTTCTTCTCGAAAAGTGCATAATCACTAAATTTGTTTTGAACAATTCAAATATCAAGTTTAGAAAAAGAGTAGTTTGGGCTAATGTATTTTTTCTGGCTAAACAAACTTTGGGCTTTCTACTTGGTTCTTTTGAACAGTTTCTAAAATAGCAATTACGATTGACTTTGAATAGGGTTTTTGGTTGTATGTATGTCTCCCTCCCCTAATGGTAAATTTTTACAAAAGTGACACAAAACAATAATTTGAGACACCATTAGTTGAATTTAAATAGCGTTACTGAAATATGATGGTTAACTAGATTTTAACCTGCGGTACACCGCGGGATGATTTAATTTGAAAGTTAGTATAAAAATATTTTGTAAATTGTATCTCCATATAACATATTTATTTATATTATAGTTTACAATTGTTATTAAGTAACGGTATATCACGAGTCCACGAGACTATTATTAATAAACTGAGGATTTAACCCGTATTAAAGCGGTATATAAATATTAATTCAAATTCGTCCGTCATATAAATCCTTTCCGAAATATAACCCATTCCGTAATTTCTTAACCCGTCCCGTGATTTGTTTTTATTTTAAAATTTAATAATTATTTATTGTATATAAAAGTTTACAAATCATATCATTCTCTAAGACATTTATATTTTAATAAACTAAAGATTTAGTATGTATTAAAGCGGCATGTTAATGATATTTTAAAATTTTATAAATATTGTTATTAAGTAACATTATACCACGGGACAATCTTTTGGTTTTATACAATCTTTTCTAAATGAGACTGATTTAATATGTCTAATATTTGTGGTAATAAAAAAAAAGGATTTAATCCGTATTGAAGCGGTGGATTAATGATATTTTAATCTTTTTATTATTGTTGATTCAAAAACCCGTCCCGCCAAACCCGTCCGGCCAAAAAACTCATTTATTTTATTAATGTTCTTATTTATGATATGATTCTGAAGCATTGTCTAAATATTTTAATCGATCGAGAACGTTGAACACACATTTTCGTCAATTGGATAATATAAGATTATTTTCTCTAAAAAAATTTAATTTATTTATTTTAGTAGAATTTTAAATTTTGGTTACTCTAAAATTATTTAAACAAAATCCACAGATAACCCCGCAAATCAGCATACATTCGCGCGACGGATTTGTGTTTTATATATGCTATCCGCGGGTCGTGCGGACAGACTAACTACATGCCAAAATATATTTTGCCTATTGCAAAACAGGCTTAAATGGACGAATCAACTCGTTTTGACAGCTCTAATGGAAATATTATTTAGTCATACAACACAATGAAGTTTGGACATAGGAATAATAGAATATGTATCTTATTTGTTAGATGAGAGATTGAAAGGTGAAATATAATGATTAAAAAATAATTAATATTTTTCATGATTCACAAAATTTAGTAAATATTTATCATCTTGTTGAATAATTCTAAAAATCATATTCATGAAATCTTTATAATTTGAAAATTAAACTTCTTTGGTAAGCTATAAGTATGAAAATACCATAATTTTGATTTAATCTAATTAAATTAAAATTAGTTACATATATTTCATATCTATTTAATTTACACTAACAAAATAAAAATATATATTTAATTTATAAAATAGATGGGTTTGTTGTGATAAATTTTCTAGAAATCTCTAGAAGCAAGTAAGATATCTTTTAATTAATGATAACTGGCTAAAATAAACAAAATTAATGAGAAAAACGTTGATTTTTATGGAATTAGTTCCAAAAGTATATGAACAAATATATTATACGTAATTAATGTATAATATTGTTCGGAATATCCCTTTATAAGGGAAAATTATGAAAAAAATCTAAAAACAAACCAAAATTATTAATCTAGACCATATCTTTTAGAATTTAAGATGTAGACTAACAAACGACAAAAGTATCCTTATATTTATCTAATTATATGATTTAACATAAAAACAAATTAAAGCCACATTTATAATTCTATATAACCCACGATAGTTACAGATTTTTTTAAAATTTTTATTTTTAATTTTGAAGATAAATAAAAATAAAAATTGGCTTGAACATTTGAAGATAAAATCTGATTATGATAAAATTTGAAGATAAAATCTGAAAAATATGCCAAACTAATCTAGAAAAGTTTTTAATAATATAACTCTAAATTAATTCCCTAAACCTATGTGAACTATGTTGTTAGTTGCGTATATATACGAGTTTTTTTTTTTGAACACCACGTATATATAAGTGTTTATCAAACCAAACTCCATTAAAAAAACGATTTGTCAACTCTACAGAGAAGTAAGTATTTGGCAAAGTTTCATATACTTTAGAACGTTTATTTAAAGATGCAGTCTTTGCTAAAGTTCTTTGAAAAAGTTATTTAGTAGAGTATAATATAGATAGTTTTGCACAATTATTATGTAGAGTTTAATATATATTTGTTTGGTAAAGTTTTTTGAAAAACTGTTTTTGCAAACTGTTACGTAGATCTAGTTTGGTAGAATTATTGGGTAAAGTTTATGAGAAAAGTTGTCTCGTAGTAATGAGAAAAGCTGTCTCGTAGGAATGAGAAAATTCTTAGTTTTCTCATTCTTTTTTTTCTCAAATTCTTAGTAATTTCTCATTAGTTTCATGTATATTTGAGTTGTTGAGAGTTGTTTGGTAGAGTTGTTTGATAGTTTCTCATTAGGTAGAGTTGTTTGTCTCATTACCCAGTTATTATTTAGATCTTAAGTATATTTGTTTAATAAAGTATTTCAATACAGTTAAATATCAAGTTTTCGTATAAATTTAGTTTCACACAGTTATTATATAGATCTTAAGTATAGTTGTTTGATAAAGTTTTAAGGTAAAGTTAATTCACAAATTTTTCTCGTAATTTAGTTTCACACAGTTATTATATAGATCTTAAGTATAGTTGTTTGATAAAGTTTTAAGGTAAAGTTAATTTGCAAATTTTTCTAGTAATTTAGTTTCACACAATTATTATAGATTTTAAGTAAAGTTGTTTGCTAAAGTTTTTAGATAAAGTTATTATGTAAAGTCAGTTTCATGAAGCTATTATATATGTAGAGTGTCAAACTAATTTGTAAACTTATTTTTTCCACATAAACATGGTACACATAATTGCAAAACTAATTTGTAAACGTCAATTGCAAAACATGTTAGTTAAGTAGCAAAATTTCCAGTGGAAAATGCTATACGCTTTATATTATAAAACTATAAGCAACACTAGTGTTGCTAGGTATTTAAAGGAGATATTGTGGAAGTCGAAACTTAACACAATCGAGATTTGTCTAGGGTTTTATTTTAGGGATACGATATGCGAGAACAACATAAGCAATTGTAACCAAAGATGGTGTTTTTGATATTATTGATGAAAAGAATAGTTTTGATCTTACAAAGAGTTTGATCGTAAAAGAAAAGTGTTTTTGCTTAAGAGCTTTGTGTAGTCTAAAGTTTAGAGTGCTATTGCTTGTGTTCTCTGTGAGAGCCTCGAGTCTCTTTATATAGAGATGGTAAACCGCCTCTCCAGCGATATTCCCGGAAGATTTCTATTTATCTTGAAGTTGGCTTAGAATATCGCGGATTAGGACAGTTTCCTTATTCTTCGGGGTTTTCAGAAGTTTTCCTGATTTGAGTTGATCCTTCGAGATTCTCCCTTATCATTTCCGGGCACTTCGGAAATGATCCTTCTTTTTCGGAAATGATGCCTTGTTTTAGAAATGATACTTTGAAGGTGAATATTTTACTAAGTCCTTGCTTCGTGCAACTGATGACTTCGCCTCGGGTAATCTGGAAGCTTCTTGGTATATTCAGCTTCGGGAAAGCAGCGTGACACATCACCCGAACCGAAGTTTTTAGAGGGCTCGGGTAACCGGAGGAGAATTGGCTCGGGTACCCGAACCAAGAATGGGCTCGGACGTTCCGATGCCGACCGAGTTCGGGTACGTCTGATCGGGCTCGGTCGCCAAGCGGGCTCGGGCGTCTCCTAGATCTGCTCGGTCGTCGAAGGGCTCGGGCGTCCGCTTGATCTGTTCGGGTATCCGAGCCAGTCAGCGAGATCCTGATCTGGTCGGCAGGGTGTCCGAGCCGGAAGGCAAGATACCTGAGCCGGCAGAAATGGTACCTAGTCTGGTCAGTATGGTACCCGAGCCGATTAAAGGGTTTATCCCGAGCTGTCTAGGAGGGCGCTCCGAGCTAGTGAACAGGTTTATTCTGGATGCTTGAAGTTTGGCTCGGTCCTAGAAGATGAATAGAATCCGACCCCAACAGATATAATGTGTGATATCGTTGAATTCAGAGAGATAAGATATTGTCAAGTAGAAGAAGGCCAGAGAATTGACGACTTCTAAAAAAAATTCTTGGATTTTTGTTTTGCTTTTTATTTGTATTACTTATAAGGAATGGAGTAGTGGACTACGTTATAGTGAGAACATTAAAGTAAGATCATAGTATTAATAAAACAGAACCTTAAAAATGCAAATGATGTGTGGGGTTTGTTAAGAGGCCAATGAAGAACACGAGAGATGTCTTAAATCATTTAACTTAAATGGTAGATGCTGAGCCATCTCTCATATTTAAGTGCATATACCATTTACAATTTTTGGGATGAGAAAGTGAATGGCGAAAGTTAGGGTTCATGAAAGGAACTGAAATTTAAGGGGGATTATGAAGATTGCTAGAGAGAGATAGCAAAAACAGTTTATGACGATGATCGACGAATTTTACTTTCTTTGTTATTTTTTATTTTTTTTATTTGCGTTTTGACGATGATAAAGAGTTAAAAAAATAAACTCCCAGTTTTTATTATTGTAGTTGAATTAAAAAAAAAAAAACACTTCTTCAAATTTAACAAGGAGTTTCTTGACTTTTCATTGAAAAAAAACCTAGTTTTTTAATTCTAAAAGATTTGGTATATATTTTTAAATTTTACTATAATTTTTGGTATATTTTAATAATTGTCCCATTTTATAATTAGTTACCATAAGTACAATCAAATTTTATTTGATTTCCATATACATTTGATTTTAGTTCGATTATTCATTATTAATTCGAATTTATATTCCAAAATTTTTTCAAAGATCCGATTTCAGAATTTCGGGTCAATTTTTTTATTTTGACCCGACCCATTTACATTTGTACTTCGTTTTTAATAGTATAGAGATGAAAGGCGTGTGTTACTATTTATAGGAAATTATTATCTTTTTTGTTTTTTTTTTACATCTTTGGATCGACAAAGCCCGATCCATAGCCAATTCCTACTACGCGGGATAACGCGACTTAGTGGAGTCGAACTCCGGTGGGGAAGGCGGAGTCAAATGGACTTAACCACTTGACTAAAGGCACTTCTAAAAAAATCTGGGAATTCTCCGAAATACCTATGGTATCAGGTAGTTTTCCTCTAAGTTTGGAATTTTCAAATCTAGATTATCTTTATTGGAGGCTACCACCTCCTATAGATGGGGGAGGGGGGGGAGAAAACTTACTGTTATGCTTGGATTTTGTGGTTTATTTGGAAAGATAGGAATAGAAAGGTTTTCAAAAAATACAATCTGAACCCACATATATTTTGAATCACGTTTTGAGGCAAAATTTAATGTGGGAAGAAGCTCAGCTGGAACCGATGGAAAATAACACTATTACGAGAATTTTGGAAATTCCAATTCAATCTATAAGATATTGGATTGATGGCTCTTGGAAATTTTCAGATCCAACTATGGGTATAGGATGGTGGTGTTTTCAAGGAAATGATCGAACATTGTTGTGGAAGTCGAAACTTGCACAATCGAAATTTGTCTAGGGTTTCTTTTCGGGATACAATTTACGAGAGTCTCAAAGATCAACAGAAAGATTTATAACCAAAGATGGTGTTCTTGATATTAATGATGAAAAGAATAGTTTTGATCGTACAAAGAACTAGATCGTAAAAAGAAAAGTGTTTGTTTGCTTTTGAATATCAGAGCTTTTAGTAGTCTCAAGTCTAGAGCGTTTTTGCTTTTGTCCCTTTGTGATGACCTTGAGTCGCTTTATATAGGGATAGTAAACCGCCTCTCCAGCGATATTCTCGGAAGATTTCTATTTTCCTCGGAGTTGGCTTAGAATATCGCAGATAAGGATACTTTCCTTATTCTTCAGAGGCTTTTGGAAGATTTCCTGATTTACAATGATCCTTCAAGATTCTTCCTTATCATTTCCGAGTATCTCGGAAATGATCCTTCTTTTTCGGAAATGATGTCGTTCTATTTGGAAGTGATACTTTAGAGGTGAATATTCACCAAGTCTTTGCCTCGGGTGACTCAAGACTTCACCTCGGGTGATCTTGTTCGTTTTGCTTCGGGTGGCTATGAGGACTTTGCCTCGGATGATCGTGAAGACTCTGCCTCGGGTGATATTGCGCATTCCACCTCGGGTGACTCTACAGACGTTACCTCGGGTGAACCTGAAGACTTCACCTCAGAGCAACTAGTGCAATCGGCTCGGGACAGGGCGACTGTGTGACATATACCCCGAACCAAGGCGGTGGAAGGGTACCCTGAGGTGACCGAGTGGGTACCCGGAGGTGACTGGGAGGGTACCCCAAGGCGACTGGGAGGGTACCCCGAGGTGACTGGGAGGGTACCCCGAGGCGACTGGGAGGGTACCCCGAGGTGATCGAGAGGGTACCCCGAGGCGGTAAGAGGGTACTCCGAGGTATTGGATTTTGGCTCGGTCTCAATGGATGGGTAAAACCAGACCCATACATATCCATCTGGTATTGCACCCATACTCGGCTTTTGTATTTTCTTTCACTTGTAGATCGTTTGGCTCGGCAAGGATTTCTTTGAAGTTTCTAGATTCTCGAGCCGTGAGGACGCGGTCTTCGCTGCTGCTTTCGATACTTTGTTTCTCGATGAATTCGACCAGTGTGACTCTTCTGAGGTTTGAGTCAGAGGTCAAGGCCAATGCTGCTAAGGCGTCAGCTAATGTATTCTCACCTCGTCGGATTCGCGTCAGCTCGAACTCGCCGAACTATTTTGTTAGATCTTGAGTAAGAGCAAGGTACGCCTCCATCCGTTCATCCCGAGCCGTATATTCTCCATTGAATTGGTTGGCAACGAGCTGAGAATCACAAAAAGCTCGCAGTTTGTAGATCTTGAGTCCCGAGCCAGTTTCAGTCCAGCTATCAGCGCCTCGTACTTTGCTACGTTGTTGGTTGCGTCGAAGTTCAGCCTAAAAAATTGTTCGAGGATTTCGCCTGCTGGAGACACCAAGCGGATTCCGACACCAGAGCCTTGCTTTGAGGACGATCCGTCAATATGGACGATCCAAATCGCGTCGGGTGGACTCTCGCGAGTGTTTTCAGGTGGCAATTCGATGATAAAATCTGCCAGGACTTGGGACTTTGCGCATGTTTTATTTCTGTACTCGATGGCGTATTCGCAGAGTTCCACTACCCATTTGGCTAGTCGTCCTGATTGGCTCGGACTGTGTAAGATGGCGCGGAGCGGTATGGGTGCCATTACAACGATGAAGTGGGACTAGAAGTATGGTCGTAGTTTCCTAGCTGACATTACGAATGCGAGGGCGAGTTTTTCAGTTTGTGGATAGCGTGTTTCTGCGTCTGTGAAAGTCTGCGAGACGTAGAAAATTTCTAATAACAACTAGATCATCACCCATACTACAATACGGGTTGAATTTCATTTATTACAAAATTTATAAATTTTATGTTTTAGAATAAAGTTGTGATATATTATAATAGTAAGTGAAAAAATAATAATTTTTTGTCAGTCCCTATATATAATATTAGAATGAATATATTTTCCTTTTTCTATAATATTCAATTATGGATTTTTTTTTTTTTAAGATATGAAAACGGAAAATAAGAATATTTTTTTAAAAAATTAATATTGTTTGAACAATGAGTTAATTTATGTTAGAGAAATTGTTAAAAATGCCCCTTTTTCAATACCCCTTTCCAAAAATACCCCCTTTGAGAGTCTATTTTTAAGTTTGCCCTCTTTTAATTTTTAATGACCATTTTACCCTTATTTGAAACAAAATTAGGTCCACAAAATACATAATATTTTTTGGCGGGAAAAGTGATCCTGCAATTTTCCCACCAAAACACTTGTAAAAACTTGTAAAACCTTTAAAATACCTTGTAAAATTTTCCCGTAAAATTTTTCCCGCCAAAAAACATATTTTGCGGGAAAAGTGATTCTGCAATTTTTTTGGCGAAAATTTTTGGCTGGAAAAATATACAAGGTATTTTAAAGGTTTTACAGAGTATTTATAAGTGTTTTGTAAGGTTTTACAATGTATTTTAAAAGGTTTTACAATGTACTATAAGGTTTTATAAGGTATTTATAACTTGTAAAACCTTATAAAAAACTTGTAAAACCTTATAACTTGTAAAATCTTATAAAATAGCTTGTAAAATCTTATAATATATTATAAATATCTTATAAATACGTTGTAAAACCTTTTAAAATACATTGTAAAACCTTACAAATACCCTGTAAAAAACCTTTAAAATACCTTGTAAATTTTTTCCCGCCAAAAATTTAACTCCAAAAAAATTGCGGAATCACTTTTCCCGCAAAAAAATTTTTTTGCGGGAAAATTTTATAAGGTATTTTAAAGGTTTTACAAGTTTTTACAAAATCAAATTTGTAATTTTGATGTGTGCACATTCTCATGTTTTCCTTATATAGTGTGATATCTTTTATTAAAAGAAGGGTAATTTAGTCATTTTGTACATAAAAAGGGGTATTTTTAAAAATAGACAGCCAAAGGGGGCATTTTTGAAAAGGGATATTGAAAAAGGGCATTTTTGTGAGTCTCCCTTTATGTTAACAACCACAAAATGAGAGTGCATATAATTTAGTTAGATCAAAAATCAAAATATCATAAATGCATCGCATCTAAAACGTAGATTATTTTGAATTACTTAAGAAAATTAGCTATTATTTTGAATTAATTTAGGAAATTATTTTTTCTGATTCATTGGTTGTTGAAATAGATATTTGTTTGAGCTAATTACGAAATTTACCAATTATTCACATAATCAAATATGTTATGAACATATATTTGGTATATAATAATACCAAATTCAATCCGTGTGTGGAGTCTATATTTTCATTTTACAATCCGTATGAAAATATTGCGGCACAATCTATTATTTATTATTTTCAAAATTACTTGCAGAATCAAATTTTCAAATATTTAGAAGTGTCAAACCTTATTTAACTCTTCTCATCATAAAATCTTAAAATACCGTCTGTTATAAGGATCATAACTTTCTACCATATAATATATTACATTTAACCCGCCGCCTACTATAAATATTTTAAACATATCTTTTTAGAAAATCAAATTAATGTATTTATAATTTTTTTTATCTTTTTAGTCTATTAAATATTTATGATATTCTTTAATATATTAAATTAAACTATTTTAAAATGTTCCAAATTAAAATCCTTAAAAAATTTTATTGTATTATGTAAAATTATGAATTAAAAAAAAATGATATGAAATTAAATATAAATATTCAAATATTTATAAGGATCATAACTCATTTCATCATATAATATATTATATTCAACCCGCCACCTATTATAAATATTTGTTTTAAAAAATCAAATTAGAGTATTTATACTTCATAAATTTTTGATCTATTAAGTATTGATGATATTAAAAAAAATGAATATATTACTCAAATATGAATTTTTGACCCGTTAAATTTGTTCTTTCATACATTGAATAATTTATATTCGTTTTTAAAAATTCAAATTTTGGTATATGGGGAAAAAAATTTACTTTTTATTATTATATAGATGATATAATGATTTATTTATTTATAGAAATAGAATCATATAAAGATGAGAGGTGAAGTATAATGATTAATAACAAATTAATATGGTAAGTTAGATATCAAATCTTATATGTTCATTTTGATTGGTCATTCTTTTTAAAGAAATTAATAATAGATTTTCGTTTTTATAATTAAATTGCATAAAATAGTATTTGACTTGTTTATCTTTAATGAGTTGAATTAATTTACTCTATAAAATTTTATTTCTAATGGCATTCTTAAATAAATTCTTACAAAGGAAAAAGTTAATTAAGGGTAAGGGAGAGTTACTCAAAAGGCCTAGTTAAGTTGAAAATAACTAAAATGACATGGTTTTGGAGCAATAGTATTATCTTTTTTAAAAGGCAATCTTGCCCTCAAGTATGTGTTATGCGAAAAAAAAATAACAGAAATGCCATTAGAATTAATTACAGATATGCCATGAAAAAGGAGGGAGTTGGGAAAAAGCAAGCGGCGGGAAAAAGAGATGATTTTTGGATGTAGCGACAGATTTTTGTAGGTGACAGATTTTCATGGTAGTTTTAATAAACTATGACAGAGTTGTCAGATATGTTAGATAAATCTATGGTTCAGACACAGTAGATTGAAGTAAGATTGATAGATTTTTGTATTTTTGGTTGATTTATTTGGTAGAGTTGTTTATAGTGGTGACAGAGTAATATGTAAAATAGATATGTTTGGCAAACTTACATGCAGTTATGACAGAGTAATTTAGGAAATAGATTTAATTGGTAGAGTTAACAAAGGTTATGATAGAGTTGTTAAGAAAAACAGAGTAATGTGGTAGAGTTTGAATTTAGGAACAAAGTCTGTGACTAGTGAAAGTAGAGTAATTGATTATGATAGAGTTATTATATAATCGGACAGACTTATTCAACAAACTAATTACTAGCGTGTCACAGTGTGTCAGAATAGTGGTGGAAGACTTTATGTATGTGACGATAGAGTTGTGGGTTTACGACTGCTTGGTGACAGAGTTAGCGAGACAATGTGGGGGTAGACTTAAAATCGTTAAAACCGCAATCCTGCAAAAAAGTTTTTTTAGATAGTCGTGATAGATTTATTTTGATAGAGTTATGTATGATGTTAAATCTGTCACAGCGTAAAAATTGGTAATTCCACAAATACCCTCCCACTTTAACTGTAATTACAATTTCAATGTACACGCATCTTCTTCGTTGTTTGTAGGTTAAACACTTTGTCGGTGGTTCGAATCTGAGCACATCAACGAAATTTAAACCCACGTTTTCATATAAATATATATCATCTGTTTACTATACAGAACATGATAGTTGATGTGGTTTGGTGGCAGCGTTTGGGTTTTGAAAACTTCAAGAGCTGTGTTCAACACTACACTCTCACCGGTCGACTTCTTCCTCTCACATCTCCGATAACATAAAGGAGAGATATTTGAACTCGGATCTTCTTCATCGGTGAAAGTTAGAATTTCAATTTTTAATACCAAAAATCTCTCCTTTTTTCCGATTGAAGTTTGTTTACCAATATGACTAAAGATGATTTCTTTTTCAAGTTGCAGAGTGATGAATCGTAGGCGATTCGATTGTTATCAGTAGCTTGTTTATCATTAGCTGCAAAAATGAAGGAACGAATTGTTTATCATTAGCTACAAGAACATGATTTCGTTTTCACATCTGATTGTGATTGTTAAAAATACATTTGTTGATTCTATTAGATCTGAGAGGAAGAAGTCGTCTTTACTTGTGGGAATCAAGATACGTTTCCAAAATCTAGAGAATCGTTTTTGTGAAGACGAAGAACAAAAAAAAAAAAAAAAAAAAGCACAGTTTTGAGACTAGTCGATATATTGAGAAACCCATTTAAATCCTTCGCCGTAACCCATCTTTCTGACAATGCTGCACATTAACCCCTTAGGTTAATTTCCTAAGTGTGTATGAAATAAAAATTAGAAACTTCCTAAGAGCATGCCTTGTCATTGTGTGAGTGTACTCCATGATGTTGTCATGTTTGAGCCAGAATTTTGATTTACAAATCAGACAATTTGAACACTAACTAAAGAAAGAAAGAAATCAATCTTGCAAATAATAGTTTTGGATTCATGTTACATGTCAAAAGAAAAGCTATGAACAGTTCCCTTGGAACTTGATATTAAACATCGGACGTAAAGGTTCTACCAAAGACTCTTCTTCTTCATCTCCACCGTCGTCAAAAGATATTTTTTCGCATGTGTTGTCAATTTGCTGACCCAAGCGTGTCTTCTGATGATGTATTTCTCCAATATTCCTTAGAAGAGTTAAAAGGCCAATGATGAAACTTGATCATCCACTTTGCAAAGCATCGTGGACCACAACACAAAGACAAATGCATGGGCATCTCTGTTCGGAAAACAAACTGAAAAACTAATAGATCGATCTAGGCTTGAATCAAATTACCAAATTCGAATCGGTGTAATTCTGGTTTTTTTTTTCGAGTTCGGCTCGGTTCAGGTCAGATAATATTCAATCCGAAGTGAAACCAAACTTGTAATTTGGTTCCGGTTTTGTGTAAATAAAGTCAAAATCGTATTTTGGTTTTGCTCGGTTATCAATACAAAATCAAATTACTGTAGTCAGTAGTCAAGTCAGTAGTCACAAAGTACAAATTACAATCCCATCACTATGTTGGCACCTGCACCCTTGAAGAGTGACTCGGCCCCTTCGTTCTTGACGATCTGAGAATTGGGTAAGACACCAGTCCACCTCCAATGTATAATTACAAACCTTTGGTTATATGTCTCTTGACTTTTTTCTTCAGACTTTCTCGAGCAGCTTTTCAGATTCCGAGCATGTATTTGGGCATGTCACTTGACCATCATACTCATGACTTCCATCACAACAATCTGCTCTCATGGAAAAACAAACGATTATTGGAACCATAAATACTGATAAGCTAATCCTTCAACAAAAATCTCCTAACAAACAAAATTGTAGCAATCAGCAGCCATAAATCACAGCTAATATTAACTACCAACAAAAAACACTGTCAAGAGCAAAAGTTGAACCGATAGTTTCCAAGCTTCAACAAAGCCCTCATTAGTTTTGTTTCAAAGATCTCTCTTCCACTACGACGTTTACTACACCTCTATGATGAAAGTAAAAAAATACTTCCAATAGAAATCATCTTTGAAAACCATTATAAATATTTTAAAGTAAGAGACACTACACCTTCGAGCAATACGTAGTGTTGTTAGTGAATTAGTGGTGTGAGACTGTTTCTCAATCATATTTTCCTCTAAATCTGTAACAAAGATACGACCAAAGTATTAGTCTGGTGAATTTGTGACTATCTATAAGCATGATAATTTTAATCCAAAACTAGGTTCAAGACGCAAAAAAAAAATCAGAAAATTTATTTTACACCTCAATTGTGTTAGCTACTTCGTTCCACAAAGAAGATTTACAAGATGCAAAAGCTAGTTACCACTTGCAATAGGCTAAAAACAAACAAAATTTGGAGACAAAGATGAGTGAGAAAAAAAATCAAGGCCCTGCAGTTTAGTTTGAATAATAATATCTCCAATCAACAGAAACATGAGAGATTAGAAAAAAACTTACTACAACCCATAATTGAGAAGCTCCATTGGAAAACATCATTCTCATCAACGAACCCAGCTATGAAACCATCTATCGGCTTCTTACACACATCTGAAAAGAAACCAACAAAATTGTATAAACCCAGAAACGAAATTCACCTCTATACTCGAAATCAATCCAATCGAAAGTAAAAGCATATTGAAACAAAATGCCCTAGACGGATTGAACAAGAAAAGAGAAAAGAGTTTTGCTTCTATTTTCTTCCAATCTCGATTGTATATGTAATGAAACAAAATAATTGAGATAATTTCTAAACGATAACACAATAAATTGAGAAATAATCAAAGATATACGTACAAGTGAAGAGCTTCTAGAAAATTGTCCAAGAACTCTAGTGAGAGTTGGGATCTTCGGAGACAAACCAGGACCCTCTTCCGAGTTTCTGGGTTCGAGATCTTGATAAGAAAAGATTTATCCGAGAGCTTAAAAACCGTAATATCACGTAATCTGTTGCTCCAAATGCCGTTTGTGATGGCGTGAAGAGCACCTGGACTAGGAGCATTCCCGTGAAACAGATCTATGATGAATTTCTCCCATCGGTGCTTGTTCCGGAATTTCAACACAGAGCTCACCCGAGGTTAAGGTAAATTCCTTTCCTTTCTTCCTCATCGTTTGAGAGCCCTTAGGCGGGGATTTATTTTTCTTAGCCATTGGGTTTGCCGGCGACCGTGAGAGATCTAGGGTTTACGGGTGGCTCGAGGTTGAGAGAGTTTTCTTTTCATTTGTTTGCTTTTGCTATTTTGTTATTTTTCTTGTTATATAATTTCTGCATTTTTTTTTGGGATTTTTAATTGAAAATGGCATGAATTGTAAATAAAGAAATTTTATTGGTTTTAAAGTCTTTTTAAAACTTTTTTAAGCCTTTCTATTAAAGATTTTTTTCGCTAAGCCTTTTGAATAATTAGTGGACTTTTTTAAGCTATTTGACGTAATTTCCCCAAATATATATGAGACGATAAAAGGCAGCCAAGAATCGAATATAGCCCTTGAGGCTATTGTCTATCTTTTATTGTTAATAAATAAAAATCTACCTATATAGTAATAAAATATATAAACAAATTGTAAATTTACCGAACAACAATGATAAATATAGGTCGATGTCCTAATCTCCTAAAATTATCTATATTATTAAATTTATAATAAGTAAGAAACAAAAAAAAAACGTACTCTATATATAAGTTAAGATACGAATAAAAAAGTTCAAAAGACATCGATAGGGGAACGATTTCGTGGAAAGGAAGTAACACAGAGGAAACAACATAAAAGTTTTAGCCAGCGATGATGCAACCAGAAGAAAACACCGAACGTATCCACCGAAAAAGACGAAAAAGACAATCTTCTTCGACACCGAAAACAACAACATTGCTCTTTCCTCTCGATCTAATCTTAGAGATACTCTTAAGACTACCTGTTAAATCTGTTTTGAGGTTTCGTTGTGTTTCGAAGCTCTGGTTATCAATCACCACCGATCCATATTTTACCAACGCATACGGAGCTCGATCCTCAACACGACCAAGTCTTCTAATGTTCTTCAAAAGCAGGGGCAAGTTGTTTGTTTACACGTTTCCGCACCACAATCAGAATTCGAACGAGCCTCATTCTTATTCTCAGCATGTGGATAGTTACCATATCAAATACCCTAAACAATGTTGCTTCCGCTTCACGGAATCAGTCCACGGCTTGATCAGCTTTCGAATATCTACAAAACCCATAATTTGGAACCCTACCATGAGACAGTTTTTAATCTTACCTAAACCGGAAAAAAGCTGGAAGGGATTATCAGTCCTTTTAGGATACGATCCGGTCGAAGGTAAACACAAACTAATGTGCATACCTCGTGATAGCACATGCGACGAGTGTAGGGTTTTAACACTGGGATTAGCTCAAAAGTCGTGGAGAAGGATCAAAACTAACCATAAGCATCGTTCTATCTCTTGTAATTATTACTAGATCATGACCCGCACGTACGTGCGGGCTTTCATATTTTAAAATGTTTTTTAACAAAATTTAATTCAATATAGATTATTTTGTTGTTTTATGATATATATTTTAGTGTATTAGATCTGGATCTACGTACGTGTAGAAATATTTTTATAGAAATTGTTATATAGATTTTAAAAATACAAAATATTTTGTTGTATTAGTGAACTTCGTAATAATATAAATATTATAAAGTTAGAGTAATGAACAAAAAATTCAGTTGCGTTAATGCATAATCATATTTTAAGATCCGGACTAATTTAGTTGCAAAATTTAAATGGTGTTACATTTTTATTTTCTTAACTAATCAAAACAGTTCTAACAGTTTGCTTATATATGTTAAATAGAATATGAATTTCGGTTTTAGTTTGGGTTATTTCATGTATATTAGCAAGACGTAACTATTTTGGAACATGAAACATATCCTTTCTGGTATCTGTCATGTACACATAAAATAAAAATATTACGGTCCCATATCTATCATAAATACAGTATGTATAACTGAAAACGTATGTACATGGTTATGTGTAAAAAAATTTATTTTATATAGTGCTCATAACCCAAACTCATACCAATTGGGTATTTAGTTGGTTTTTAATATATGTTCCCCTTCCATCTCGTCTCGTAATTTTTATTTCCATTTTATTCCATTAAAATTATGTTCCAAATTCTTGTTTGCTTACCTTTAAATACCATACAATATTACAATATATACTGTGAGTTTTGCAGATTAATATGTATGCTGTTAAATTTATAAATATATTTTAACAAATTTATTAATGTTTCTAGCTAAATTTTGCATATTTTTCTTTTCATTGTTTAATCATAATTAATTCGATTTTTTAGACTAAAATTAAAATTTGAGATATATCTATAAAAGGGATATGCTATTGCTGCATAATATTTTTTGAATGCAAAATATATAATTAGTTCACATTATTTCGAAAACTGTGTGCAATATATTATGGATTGGTTTAAGGAAGATCCGGTTGAGAAGAAAAAAAAGAAAACACAAAGTATTTCGAAATTAATATGTACAATCTATTGTTTAGCTATTTGCGAAACTTGCTCTAAATGAATGCCCAATATCATTTTTTAGAAATTGCGAAATAAAATTTTGTTTTATATTTCAAAATTTGTGAAAATATTATAACAAAACCGAGTCTTAAATATTTGTATTTAATTTTTTTACGAAATTTCATATTCAATCTTAAAATCCTCCATTGATAAAAAAAATTTAAACTATAATGTTTTTACTTTTGAATTAAAATGGTATTATTTTTCTTTTTATTTTTGATATAGAATAGTTTATTAGGATTGGTTTAGATAAAATTTTAGTTGGATATCAAATCTTAGTTTTTCAATTCTCATTGGTTAACAAATTTTTAGAAAAAAAAAATAAATTTTCGTCCATAAATTAATAAGAGAGAGAAAGTGAGTTTAATTTTTTGGAAACAAATAATTACTTTAAAGAATTTTATTATTTTTTATTTAAATATATTATTTTGTGATTACTATTATATATTTAATGAATTTATTTAAAAACTAAAACCAATGGTATTTTTGTAATACTTTACACTTTATAAGGTTATTTATGTTTGAGTCCTTCCCAATTAATAGTATAGATGGACAATGCATTAACGGTGTTATATATTATCAAGCCTATATTGATCAGATGGGGTTTAGCAATCCTGCTATAATGAGTTTTAATGTTAGATCTGAAAATTTTGATACGATAGAATTGCCTCCGGTAGTTTTGCGAACATGCTGATACCTTATCAGGGTAGGTTAGCATGTGTTAATAATACCATGAAGAACGATGTCAATGGTGGTATTACATTGTGGACTTTGGAGAATGCAGAGAAACACATATGGTCATGTAAACTCTTTCTTGCTCCTTTTGCTCATTATGGTCGGAGTTTGATAACTGATTTCAAACTAGATGGTATCACTCATGATGGAGAGTTTATTTACGTACCAGTACCATCCACGTTTCTCAAATCATTTTATATTTTATATTTTGATCCGAAGAAAAGCAACTTCAGAAAAGTCGAGTTTAGAGGAACTACGGACGAAGAATTTAGGCTCAGTAATGGATTTGGAGACAAAAGACAGAATAGGCTCCATACTTTCTCGCATCACATGCAGAGTCTTACGTCTTTCTATTAACAATTGTTTTTAGTTTAGTTTAGTTCTTTTTTTGAATCATAAATTTCCGTACGTTTTTTTTTTCTTGTCTTTCATGTAAATTTGATTTGATTCCATATGTATTATGCGGATTCTCAATTTTTCCTAACTTACTTTAATTCTATCCCGTTTCAATTCATTACTAAGTTCTTTTGCGATCTAAAAGTATACAATAACAAAATGTGTGTTACACAAGCGATATTTAAAGTAAAAATTTTGGTAGTAAAATATGATTGGTGATATATCATGGTTTTTACGGTTTTTAACCATGATATATGTATTATTTTTAGAGTTTTTTGTTTTTTCTAGAGTCTTTTCTAGTCATTTTTAGGTCTTCACACGTTTGAGATGCATTTGGAGAGATAATGGAGCATTCTGGAGCAAAATCAGGAAGTTAAGCTGAAAAAATGAACTCGAAGTCAAATCATGGGATTAGTGTCGATCGACACACCCTGGTGTCGATCGACACCAATATCTGACAGCAACTTGATTTCACGTGTTTATGAAGTTTTGAAGAACTGCAGAATCGTCCCAAAAGACTTCTCTATTTGCAAACAAATCCCTTCTCGTGTTTTTAGATATAAATAGGATTTTAAGGTCATTGTTTAGACCTAAGCTTGATTTTATCTTGTTTTCAACTTTTTGTTCTTTGGAGCTTGAACCCTTTGGGAGATAATTGGAGAGAGCTCTTTCAAAGAAAATCTTTTTCTAAACTCTAATCTCTTCTTAATTTCTTAATGCAATATATTTCGATCATGTTGTTTACTTCAATCACCATGTTTGAGTAGTTCTCTTGTTAGGTTTAGGGATTCTCAATAGGGAATTAGATGAATTGTTAGATCGATAACCAATTAGGATAAAATTTATAGAGTTTTTCACTTTTGATTGTTCTTAATGCTAATTCTAGAGTAGCTAACTAGAATTTGATCCTACAATAATATGTTAGACACGAGAGTGCGCATATTACATGAACTATCTTAAGTTGGCAAAAATAGCTATTCTCATACGAGAATTGGTTTAGATACTTTTGTGAACATATCAAACTTGATCGTTAATATTGCTTCTTTAGTTTAAGGGATTTACAGACGAGAGTTGGAATTCTTACTATTAGGCATAGATAGTCAATACAGATAAGAGTTGGTTGATTATACTTTTGTGATTTGAGTTCTAGAACGATTCTTTAATAATTGTTAGATCTACAATTCTGATATATCCTGAGAAATTCTCTAAACCTGACGTTTTTCTCATCTAATTTAAAACCAGATTTTAGTTGCTTTCTTTATTTTTAATATTCTTATTTTGTGTTTAATTTACCAACAAGTTCGAAACTCGCTTCTCAACACGGCCAAGTCTTCTAGTGTTCTTCAAGAACAAGGACAAGTTGTTTGTTTTCTCGTTTCCGCACCACAATCAGAATTCGAACGAGCCTCGTTCTTTTTCTCAGCATGTGGATTGTTATCATATGAAATACCCCAAAGATTGTTCTTTCCCTTTTGCGGAATCTGTCCACGGCTTGATTTGCTTTCGAACATCAGTAAATCGCCACATAACTTGGAACCCTAGCATGAGACAGTTCGTAAAGTTAACCAAACCCGGAAAGAGGTGGAAGGATATAAAAGTCTTTTTGGGATACGATCCAATCGAGGGTAAACACAAAGTAGTGTGTATGCGTCGTGGTTATAAAGTTTCTGGTGAGTACTGTCGGGTTTTAACATTGGGATCTGCTCAACAGTCGTGGAGAACGGTCAAAACCAACCATAAGCATTTTGCTTACATTGGCTGTTATGCGCGATGCATCAACGGTGTTCTATATTATGCAGCCTTACTAGATGATGATTCAGATGCTAGCATTATAATGAGTTTTGATGTCAGAACTGAAAAGTTTGATATGATAAAATTACCATTGAATGATTTTTGGGGCATGATGATATCTTATGAAGGAAGGTTATCTTATCTTGATTATTATAATCCCATGGACAACGGTGGTATTAAACTGTGGATTTTGGAGGATAAAGAGAAACATATATAGGTGGTCCTGTAAACACTTTGTTACACCTTTTGGTCCGAGATTGGAAACAAGTTACAAAATAGATGGTGTCACTGATGCTGGTGAGTTTATTTTGGTACCTCTCACGTTTCTTAAATCCTTTTTTATTTTATATTTTGATCCGGTGAGAAACAGCTTGCGAAGAGTCGAATTTAAAGGAATTGCGGATGAAAATTTTCCCAATCACGTCGAGAGTGATTGGAAACAAACGTCTGCGTGCTCTCTATACTATTCCCAATCACGTCGAGAGTCTCGTGTCTTTCTAACAATTAAAACAATTTATTGATGATCGTCTTTTTCCTACCCTTAGAATGACACTTAGTTTTTGTGTGTGACAATTTGAAACAGTTCATTTGAGTATTTTTCCCCTACGAATGACACTTTTTTTTGCTAAATGGCAAATATCATATAAATGAAATGTTTGGTTTTACATGGAGTTCAACCTTGAGTTGGTTTCTTGGCAAAAAAATAAAACAAGAATGCAAAGAGATAGCTTTTGAAAATATAGAATCAGTGCAACCAATGTCTCATAGGCGTTCTGAAACGCTTCTTGAGTCTTCTTGCACTGATGGATTTTTTGACTTCACGATCGATTTCCTACGAATGACACTTAAAATATGGAACTTTATGGTTGATTTTTGTTTTCATTTTTTTCGTATGATTCTATATATTTCATTACCAAAGTTCCTTTGTGATTTAGTAGTAAATTACAAAACATGAATTAATGCACAAGGGACCACTATGCATACATCTTATTTGAAGTTTAAGAGATCAATATGATCGTATTTATAGTAGCTTTCATTGACTCAAAAGAATCATATTCAACGATGAACACTGGTTGACTAGTGAAAGAATCATATATGTAAAGTGTAATGTTTTCCAAACATTTAACGGGTGGAAATGTTAGACGTCGATTGTCCAATCAGATGCTAACTGGACCAAAAGATGGTCGGGAGCTAGACCTTCCCAGCCCCCGGGAGGATCTGTATGTCGAGGAAACTTCATGCATGTAAATTCAATAGAAATTCAATAAAATTCAATAGAAGTTTTGCTATCATGCTCATACCTTATCACTTTATCAGGGTATAGGTTAGCATTGTCTTAATAGTACCATGAAGAACGATGTCGATGGCAGTATTACATTGTGGACTTTGGAGGACGCAGAGAAACACATATGGTCATGTATGGTCGGAGTTTGAAAACTGATTTCAAACTAGATGGTATTGCCGGAGAGTTTATCTACGTACCATCCACGTTTCTCAAATCTTTTTATATTTTATATTTTGATCCGAAGTAAAACAGCTTCAGAAAAGTCGAATTTAGAGGAACTAGGGACGAAGAATTTAGGCTCAGTAATGGACTTGGAGACAAAAGACTGAATAGGCTCCATACTTTCTCGCATCACATTCAGAGTCTTACGTCTTTCTAACAATAATTGTTTTTTAGTTTAATATACTTATTTATGGGCTATGTTAATATATATACCCCAGATGATCAAAAAACTAAGAATCTGACCTTTGTTTTTTTTATTAATTCTTTTTCCCTTTTTGACTCAAATTAGATATAAAGGATATCTACTTAAAATTTTGTCCATATATCCCATTTTTTTTGTAGATTGGTCAAATAGGTTTTTTAAAAATCAAAACCCAACTTTACCCTCACTTACTCTCAAAATCAATTCAAAAAATTAAACTTCATAATTGATTTTACAAAACTAAAATAGAAATAGAAAAATCACAAAACTTCCAAATGAATAAGAGTCTTTCTAAGACCTAATAAAAGACTTTTTCCCATTCTTTTTTTCATTGCATCTTACGTGTTTTAGAAATATTTTTACCAATGCAAATACTCTAAACTCTGTCTCACTTTCTGTTTGATTTAGAAATTCTCAGCTATGTCTCAATTGGTGCATGTGTAAATTGTTTCTCATATCTCTTATTGATCTATTTAGTTCACTATTTTTGTGTGTATGTGTGTCATGAGTAGCTCATATACGTGTCTTGTTTATTTTATTTTGGTTATAGGTTTTGTCTCTTGTAAATCTTCTTCATCTACGTCATTGGAAATATCTTTTATGTCTTAATTCATGTTTCAATCTTTATTCAAATTTGTTTCTGCATGTTGAAGACTTTTTTGTGTGTTCCCTAATTCTTGTGTGTGTTTGTACTTTTTCTTGTTTTTAATTGAATCTCCTCTTTATATTGTGGCTCATTTTCTTAACATGAAATCAGACCAAAGTTTATGAAATTAGAATTCTTTTGTGATCCTTCTTGAACTGTTTAAATATTTTTTTCTATTATTTTGGTTTGAAAGAGTAGCCACTGGGGATGAATTTCGAGTTTGGTTTCATCTTTAGTACCCTGAAGTAAACTCCAGTAATTTGATTTGAAACTCTCAGCTCTAAGGGTTTAGAAAACGTTTTAGGTTTTTATCTTTTTCTAAAAAAACCGTAGACAACAACATCTACATTTTTTAGATCGTAATCTATACAATAAATATCTATTTAAATCGTAATCTAAAACAAATATTTTGTTTCCTTTTCTGAAGATTTACTTTCTATATTTAGAACATTCTAAAAATTACAGAAAACGAAATCTACAATTCCGTAGAATTTACATTCTAAACGAAGATTACAATTTCTAAGGATGGCATAAGATGTAGAAATTATTAGAACGTCTATTCAAAAATATTTAGAACATAGAGCAAAGCGTAGAATGCATGTTCTAAATATTTTAGATATATGATTTTCGGATTTCTAAAATTTTCAGAACAGAAATCTAATCTAAAATATGTAGAACAAGTACAAAAATGCAGAAGACACACTCTAAGTTTTGCAGAACTCTAGAAAACGTGTTCTAACAAAATTAGACAAAACTTTATCTTTAATTAAATCAACTTTTTTTTAACCAAATCTAAAAAATTTCACTTCAAATCACATCTACTCTTGTATATCTACATATTTTTATGATTATTTTTTTTAAAATGTTTAAAATAGGGTGTAGGGGTAATTTCGTCCAAATTGACAATCTCACCAAAAAAGTGTATATGGACAAAAATTTTAGTAGATATCCTTTATTTCCAATTTTCCCAAATATCATTTGTGTGCGCTAATAAAAAGGGTAAATTTTGAAAACTATCATATTTATGAGTTTTTGTTTGAAAAATACATCTTTCTCTATTTTCAATAAAACCTACAATTTTTCGTTCCAATAGAAATACAAACTAAAATTTTTAATATGTAAAATGACAATTTTATCCACATTTAAAATGTTGTATTTTTAATAAATTAAAACTAAATTAGAAATTTAGAAGAAAAAATAATAAACAAGATTCGAAATATTAATTATTTTTAAATATTTTGAGATAAAGGCAATTTTTTTATATATTAAAATTCAACAAGATAATATCTATAAATATTCTACCGTCTATCACATAATATTTGTCACATTATATAAAGAATCAATTTCCAACGCTCCAAGAATCGTAAATTATTTTCAAAAAAAGATTTAAGATAAGGATTATCTTTAAAATTGTTAGTTACATCAAATTCTAATTTAAAAATTAAATTATTGAATTTTCTGTTTAATGATAACTTCTTTTTAATTAGTACTAAATTTTAGTGGTTATTTTAGTAATTTTATATATTAAAAATAGTTTTTAAAAGAGAAAAAAAAAAGAATACGGTATTTTTCAAACAAAAAGTCATAAGGAGGGTATTTTTCCAAATTCACTCTTAAATAATTAGAGTTGTTTGATGATTTTTTTTAAGTTTTGTTTAAGCTGAAACGCTTCATATGTTTCATTTTAACTGATGTTTAAGGTTGTGTATTAAAACATCATTTATTATCTATTTAAAACACAATTCAACCAATAGATTAGACAGTTTGCATAATACAAATGACCATAAAACATAAATATAACTAATTTTGTAGTAAAATTTGAGAACATCAAATAAAGAGAAACAAAATTTTCTTCCTAAACATCAATTAATTTGAAACGGAGGAAATATATCCTTTTATGAACATCTTATAACCAAAAAAATGAGAGCAACAATTTCCCAATAAAAAACAATTGTTGGAAAGAATCTATATATACATTTTCGGAAACATTTTTGAAATAAATCCTGGAGTTAGCACTTATTTACAATGTAATGTCATTGACATTAATTCTCAAGATTTGTTTCTTTAATTAAATATATGCAAATCTAATTTTTTTACCAAAAATCTAGAGACAATCTTTCCTAATATCTAGACAATGATCATTTATACTCTATTTAAATTAAGATTTTCAATTCAAAATCACTTACCATAATTGTCCTATATTATCAACACAAAATCGCCCAAACAAATTTTTAATACTACTAAGTACTAACAATCAGAATTCAAAAAATCTGTATAATTTTTTTAAAAAATAATTATTATAATTTATATATTCAAAATCAATAAATTTTTTAAAATATTATAAATATTTGAACATATCAATATTTTAAACTAACACATGACGGGTTATATTACGGGATAAATTATATGGTGGGGTAAGTTATATGGCGGGAAGGGTTTAAATCAAAATTAATAAAATTTTAAAATATTATTAACATGTCCCTTCAATACGGGTTAAATCCTCATTTTATTATTTTGGAAGACCTGTAATATTAGACATATCGAATCAGTCTAATTTAGTTAAGATTGTATAAAACAAAAATTATTCCGTAGTATACCGTTACATAATGACAATTATAAACTATACATTATAAATGTCTTAAAAATGATACAATTTGCTAATTTTTATATATAATACATAATTTAAAAAATTTGAAAATCATAAATTCTAGAAAAAAATCAACCTGCGGTGTACCGCGGGTCAATCGCTAGTAAGAGTAACATTTTGTTAACATACCCTTCATGTCAACTTGGCACTATGAAAAAAGGGAAAAAATTAGAAAACTGAAACTCGTTATAACAATCCAATATAATTATAAAAATTGAAAATCATAGAAATGAATCAAAGTAGCTAACTGGATCATAGTATATTAGTATTTGCTTTGCAACATATAAGATCAAATTCAAATAAAATTAAAGAAAAAAAAAAATCAAGCAAGGTGATGCAGTGTAGTTGGGCCAAGATTTAGGTTTAGAGGATTCCACCTCTATGATTCTCACTGTGTAAACTAAGCCGCCTAGTTTTATGAGACAGTCTAAAAGAAAGACAAAAATAATGGTTTAAATTTCAAGAATTATCTTTCTGATCTAATATACATTTAGAATCTTTACAAACATAGAAATTGCTACACTCTAATTTTCTAAAATACAAGCAATGGTTGTTCTTGTTGTTGAAAAGAGTATGGTTTAAAACACCTAGCACTAGAGATTGACATTAACAGAGCCTTTTCCGTGTCTCCATCCATTCGTCATTGGATCAAATTGATGAGATACTCCAAGAAAACTAAATCGAATGGCAATGTGATTGGTCCAAGAGCTCTTGAAAAACAGAGTTTCTAAGGTAACTTATTGGGAAAGCAAAACGTACTTTATCCGCCGTGTAAACCACATAACAGCCCTTCTCTACTACACTTGAGCTACTAGTAGTTGATCTCTGAAATGAGATTCTTTTCCGGCTTAAGGCTGCTCTTTGTTGCCATTTCTTGGCCATCTTCAAGAGCGAGCTTCTTTGTGTTCATCTTTATATTCAGGGAAGAGGCTTTTTAGTTCAGAAAGCAAAAGAGGCTCGTAGTTTGTGTTGTATAACCCTTTGAATTCAAGCATGGTTGATGAAGAATCCAATAGCTTGTTGCATTATATATAAGGAGAAACTATTTTAAGTTAGATAAAACTGGAGCACCTAAACCTGACAGCACACATGCTTTTGTCTTTGTTGGGTGTGATTATAAAGGTTCCCAGAGTTAGTAACCAACCATGTCTGCTCATCAACTAGTGGGTTAATACTTCTGTTGAAAAGACAAGATCATGTTGATGTGAGTGTGAATCTTATACAGAAATATTTAGATACGAAGACATGTGAAATGGAAGATGCATAACTTGTAGGCCCTTTGATGTTTTCAGAGAAGTTAGAACATTAAACTTGTAGAAATTTCAATAGATATCTAGAGTCTATATGTAGGGATTAGTTAAGTACTAGAATGGGAAATGAAAAGGAAATCTTAAATGTCTAAAACCTTTTTTCATGAGAATCTAACAAAAGCATGGTAAATTTTTATCTAGAAAAGATTTAAAAAATTTGGAAGAAAAGTACGTTTTCAAAGATGTTATAGTCTTACAGAGACTTACTGTGTTGTTCTTGTGGTTGCAAAGAGCATTGCAAGCGCATCTAGCACTAAATATTGATTGATATTATAAGAGCCTTTTTGTGTCTCCATTCGTTGGATCAATCTGATATAGGTGGAAAACAGAATCGAATGGCAAGGTGATTGGTCAACCGGTCGGTAGGCTTTCTTCTTCTTCAGTGATGTCAAGAACTCTTGAAAAACAGAGTTGCTCATGTACCTTATTGGACAAGTAAAGCGTTCTTTATCCACCATGTAAACTACATAACAACCATTCTCTATAGCGATTGAGCTTCGAGCAGTAGTATATGGTCTTTGGAATGAGATTATTTTCCTCTTTAGGGCTGCTCTCTGTTGCCATTTCTTCGCCATCTTGAGTAGCTCCTTTGTGTTCATCATTTTCAGGGAGAATATTTTCTAGAACGGAAAGAGGGAAAAAGATTATTGTAACTTGCGTCGTAGAACTCTTTGGATTAGTGCAAGATATTTTGCCATACCTCTTCACGCCTGAGACACACAGTGTTGATTCTAAGACATTAAATTGGAATACCAATCCAGTGATGCTTATGTGTCTTACTGATAAGTTCATCATGTAACCGTGGTTGCTGGAGAATTTGAAGAGCATTTCTTGGACTTCAATGGGTTTTACATTGGTATGTGGATGAATATATACTCTACTGGAATATCAAAAAGTCCCAAAAAGTTGTTATTCTTGTATCTGAAGTTGTTCCTATTTTGTATCAGAATTCTTAAGTAACTTCCATCTAAGACATAACAGATCAGACACATACCTTTATATGAGAATCTTTCTATTGATATTAAAATATGTTGACAGAGTTACTTCTTATGCAAGTCTTTCAATATATTGATGATATGAAAACAAGAAAGCAAGACATTTTGCAAATAATATAAACGGAATTACTCTCAAACTGTTCATATTGTGTAAAGGATAGACATCAAACATGTTCTGTTACGCTTATATATAGAGTGCAGTGAGCACAGTCACACAAATTAAACACCAAACTGTACTCGGACTCGGACTCTATCTAAATTATCACTGGATTATCACACTTGTTGAGCTATGACTCTGATTTCCGCTCTCAGCAGATTCACCATTCTTGTTATCTGCAGGGAATGCTGCTCCATACTATTTCCTTTTGTTGAGCTCTGACGATGTTTCTTTCTCGTTGAATCTTCATCAGACCATGGCGTTTTGTTCTTTTCCAAGACAGAGTTAGTGATACCATTGTAGTCGCTTCTTGACCATAAATTGAACATGCTCAAGTAATCAACTTCCTCTTGAATGAATGTGTAGCCAAGCTGTTCCAGTTCTCTATGATAGTTGAGATGATCGTCAAAACTAACGGTTGCTACCATCTGACAAATTAAGAAGACGAATCATTACATGAGAACTCAAAACAAATTACTTGTTACACAAGAAATAACCAAAAACTGTATAGTGAATTGACATGTTTTCGCTTACTTGATTTAGAGCTAAGCGTGCAGCTATTCTCTGCCTTGTGATGTCGTCTCTTCGATGATCGATCTGCCGTTTGTTTTGGATTTTATCTTGCGCCTTTGCGATCAAGTTTCTCAAATCAATCCCATTAGGCTTCTTCGTCTCTGTTTCGTGAAAACACTCTTTCGAGGAAGCCGTAATTGATTTCTCCGGTTTAGTAACCTTTGTTGTTGTAATAGCCCTCGCATCCACCGATTTGGTATCTTTCCTCTTAGTCTCCTCCTTTGACTCGGACACTAATTTGTGAAGACTCGGTGTCAACGTCCTATTAGATTTCGCCTGAAGGATAAAAAAAAAAGGTAAAAAAATATAAACAAATTAGAAATTCAACCTTATTAACAAAAAATCAATAAATCTTTTACCCTAAATTAGAAAACAAACAATTGGTTGAAATAATCTTAATCAAAATATATTTAAAAAAAAAAACAATTGTTGGAAACTAGGGTTTCGGAAGACCGACATACCTTAGTAGTTGACTCCACTTCTTCGATGATCTTCTTTTGTCTCTTCGTCAGTGGCTTTTCTTCGCCGGAATGTTGGCGTTTCTTGGAAGCCGCCACAACGTCGTACTTTTCCCTGCCATCTCTTCTGGTTCGACTCAGAATTTGTGGGTCGTCTAAGTCTATCTTAGGGATTACGGGTAACAAGGAGACGTCTGAGAAATCGATTAGATTGTTATACCTGACGCCTTTGGTTTTGTATCTCTGATCCTTGGGAAACAAATGCAAAGCGCTCGTTGTCGTAGCAATCTCCATGGCTCTCGCTAATTTAAAGAACCAAATTATATATCGAGAGGGTAAAAGAACAAACGAAAGTCTAAGAAAGTGATGTGATGATGATGAGATGAGAAGAAGCGGTCTGAGACAGAACCCTAAGAAAGTCTTTGGGACCAAGTTATCTATCTCTATAATCTAACTTTTATAGTCCCAAGTCGTTGGGCTCAGGAATGTCTAGCTGTGTGTATTTGCGCAAGATTTTATTTTATTTGGTGTTCATTTATATGAATTTAATTTTTTTTTTCTTGTTGTAATTCGTTTAATAAGTATAAGGGAGATTTTGAAAACTACCCTATTTACTATTTTTTGTTAAAAATACACCTCTCTCTATTTTCAATAAAAAAACTACAATTTTTCCATACCAAAAAACAAAAAAAAACTACAATTTTTAATATGTAAAATAACAATTTTATCCACATTTAAAATGCTGTATTTTTAATAAATTTAAAATATATTCAAAATTTAGAAGAAAAAAGTAATAAAATAAATTTGAAATATTAATTATTTTTAACTATTTTTAAGATAAAGGCAGTTTATTTATTTTACATATTAAAATTTAACAAGATAATATCGATAAATATTCTAAAGTCTATCACTTAATATTTGTCGTATTATATAAAGAAATCAATCTCCAACGCTCCAAGAATCGTAAATTATTTAAAAAATATATTTAAGATAAGAATTATCTTTAAAATTGTTAGTTACATCAAATTTTAATTTATAAATTAAATTAATAGATTTTCTTTTTTAATGATAAATTCTTTTTAATTATTACTAAATTTTAGTGAGTCTATTCTAGTAATTTTATATATTAAAAATATTTTTTAAAAGAAAAAAAAAAAGAATAGGCTATTATTCAAACAAAATGTCATAAAGAGGATATTTTCCAAATTTACTCAATAAAAAATTACGAGATAACGAGTTTAGATCTAAAACAAAGTAAAGATTGTTTATCCAACGTCGGAGACACTATTCATTACCGGAGACAATAAAAAACAATATCTTTTGTGGTTATAAATTTAATTAACAGTGTAAATTATATATATATTGTATTGCGGTACATTTATAATTTATATGGTAAACTTATATTTATCATGCTACATAATTTATCATATGAATGGTATCAACTAACTTATATATTAACATGTTTATTTACTTTAATAACTTATTTATTACCGTTAACTATACATTAACATATTTATTATCATGATAATTTAATTTTATGTTTAACTTATATGCTAGCATTCATATATATATATATATATATATATATATTTATATATGTTGTTAATTAACTTATAAGTTAACTTATATGTTAGCATTCATAAATTATGTTGAAAAAGATACCGACGAAGTTGAAAGAAGAGGGCAAATACATAATGTGTATGAAAGGTTTTATAATTCGTGGATCTGTATTTCATTATTTCGCTAAAAAATTGTTACAGACGTAGGGGTATTTTCTTCCAGTTTCCAACATATAAGAGAGAGAATTAATTTAAAAAAAAACTAAGGTTGGATACTTAATTTTGTAATCTTTCAAAGTCATTCTTTCATATTACCCTTTATTTTAAATTTGGTCTTTTTTTGAAGAACCCAAATTTGGTTTTTGTTTTTTAACATAAATTTCTTGTGTTTTTTTTTGCCTTTCATTGATATGATTTGGATCATTTCACTTGTAAATAGAGAAATTGTTAAAAATGCCCTTTTTTCAATACCCCTTTTTAAAAATGCCCTTTTTGAGAGTCCATTTTTAAGTTTGCCCTCTTTTAATTTTTAATGACCATTTTACCCTTATTTGAAACAAAATTAGGTCCACAAAATACAAAATATTTTTTGGCGGGAAAAGTGATCCCGCAATTTTCCCGCCAAAACACTTGTAAAAACCTTTAAAAAACATTGTAAAATTTTCCCGTAAAAATTTTTCCCGCCAAAAAATTTTTTTTGCGGGAAAAGTGATTCCGCAATTTTTTTTTGCGAAATTTTTTTGGCGGGAATAATTTACAAGGTATTTTAAAGGTTTTACAGAGTATTTACAAGTGTTTTGTAAGGTTTTACAATGTATTTTAAAAGGTTTTACAAGGTACTTATAAGGTTTTATAATGTATTTATAACTTGTAAAACCTTATAAAAAACTTGTAAAACCTTATAACTTGTAAAAACCTTATAAAATAGCTTGTAAAATCTTATAATATCTTATAAATACCTTGTAAATACGTTGTAAAACCTTTTAAAATACATTGTAAAACCTTAAAAATACCTTGTAAAAAACCTTTAAAATACCTTGTAAATTTTTGGCGGAAAATTTTCCCGCCAAAAATTTAACGCCAAAAAAATTACGGAATCACTTTTCCCGCAAAAAAAAATTTTTGGCGGGAAAATTTTTTGGCGGGAAAAAGTTTTACGGGAAAATTTTACAAGGTATTTTAAAGGTTTTACAAGTTTTTACAAGAGTTTTGGCGGGAAAAATTGCGGGATCACTTTTCCCGCCAAAAAATATTTTGTATTTTGTGGACCTAATTTTGTTATATTTCCTTATATATTTGTGATATCTTTTATTAAAAGAAGGGTAATTTAGTCATTTTGTACATAAAAAGGGGTATTTTTAAAAATGGACAGCCAAATGGGGCATTTTTGAAAAGAGGTATTAAAAAAGGGGTATTTTTGTGAGTCTCCCTTGTTTTTTTTTATTAATTCTTTTTCCCTTTTTGACTCAAATTAGATATAAAGGATATCTACTTAAAATTTTGTCCATATATCCCATTTTTTTTGTAGATTGGTCAAATAGGTTTTTTAAAAATCAAAACCCAACTTTACCCTCACTTACTCTCAAAATCAATTCAAAAAATTAAACTTCATAATTGATTTTACAAAACTAAAATAGAAATAGAAAAATCACAAAACTTCCAAATGAATAAGAGTCTTTCTAAGACCTAATAAAAGACTTTTTCCCATTCTTTTTTTCATTGCATCTTACGTGTTTTAGAAATATTTTTACCAATGCAAATACTCTAAACTCTGTCTCACTTTCTGTTTGATTTAGAAATTTTCAGCTATGTCTCAATTGGTGCATGTGTAAATTGTTTCTCATATCTCTTATTGATCTATTTAGTTCACTATTTTTATGTGTATGTGTGTCATGAGTAGCTCATATACGTGTCTTGTTTATTTTATTTTGGTTATAGGTTTTGTCTCTTGTAAATCTTCTTCATCTACGTCATTGGAAATATCTTTTATGTCTTAATTCATGTTTCAATCTTTATTCAAATTTGTTTCTGCATGTTGAAGACTTTTTTGTGTTTCCCTAATTCTTGTGTGTGTTTGTACTTTTTCTTGTTTTTAATTGAATCTCCTCTTTATATTGTGGCTCATTTTCTTAACATGAAATCAGACCAAAGTTTATGAAATTAGAATTCTTTTGTGATCCTTCTTGAACTGTTTAAATATTTTTTTTCTATTATTTTGGTTTGAAAGAGTAGCCACTTGGGATGAATTTCGAGTTTGGTTTCATCTTTAGTACCCTGAAGTAAACTCCAGTAATTTGATTTGAAACTCTCAGCTCTAAGGGTTTAGAAAACGTTTTAGGTTTTTATCTTTTTCTAAAAAAACCGTAGACAACAACATCTACATTTTTTAGATCGTAATCTATACAATAAATATCTATTTAAATCGTAATCTAAAACAAATATTTTGTTTCCTTTTCTGAAGATTTACTTTCTATATTTAGAACATTCTAAAACTTACAGAAAACGAAATCTACAATTCCGTAGAATTTACATTCTAAACGAAGATTACAATTTCTAACGATGGCAGAAGATGTAGAAATTATTAGAACGGCTATTCAAAAATATTTAGAACATAGAGCAAAGCGTAGAATGCATGTTCTAAATATTTTAGATATATGATTTTCGGATTTCTAAAATTTTCAGAACAGAAATCTAATCTAAAATATGTAGAACAAGTACAAAAATGCAGAAGACACACTCTAAGTTTTGCAGAACTCTAGAAAACGTGTTCTAACAAAATTAGACAAAACTTTATCTTTAATTAAATCAACTTTTTTTTAACCAAATCTAAAAAATTTCACTTCAAATCACATCTACTCTTGTATATCTACATATTTTTATGATTATTTTTTTTTAAATGTTTAAAATAGGGTGTAGGAGTAATTTCGTCCAAACTGACAATCTCACCAAAAAAGTGTATATGGACAAAAATTTTAGTAGATATCCTTTATTTCCAATTTTCCCAAATATCATTTGTGTGCGCTAATAAAAAGGGTAGATTTTGAAAACTATCATATTTATGAGTTTTTGTTTGAAAAATACATCTTTCTCTATTTTCAATAAAACCTACAATTTTTCGTTCCAATAGAAATAAAAACTAAAATTTTTAATATGTAAAATGACAATTTTATCCACATTTAAAATGTTGTATTTTTAATAAATTAAAACTAATTTAGAAATTTAGAAGAAAAAATAATAAACAAGATTCGAAATATTAATTATTTTTAAATATTTTGAGATAAAGGCAATTTTTTTATATATTAAAATTCAACAAGATAATATCTATAAATATTCTACCGTCTATCACATAATATTTGTCACATTATATAAAGAATCAATTTCCAACGCTCCAAGAATCGTAAATTATTTTCAAAAAAAGATTTAAGATAAGGATTATCTTTAAAATTGTTAGTTACATCAAATTCTAATTTAAAAATTAAATTATTGAATTTTCTGTTTAATGATAACTTCTTTTTAATTAGTACTAAATTTTAGTGGTTATTTTAGTAATTTTATATATTAAAAATAGTTTTTAAAAGAGAAAAAAAAAAGAATACGGTATTTTTCAAACAAAAAGTCATAAGGAGGGTATTTTTCCAAATTCACTCTTAAATAATTAGAGTTGTTTGATGATTTTTTTTAAGTTTTGTTTAAGCTGAAACACTTCATATGTTTCATTTTAACTGATGTTTAAGGTTGTGTATTAAAACATCATTTATTATCTATTTAAAACACAATTCAACCAATAGATTAGACAGTTTGCATAATACAAATGACCATAAAACATAAATATAACTAATTTTGTAGTAAAATTTGAGAACATCAAATAAAGAGAAACAAAATTTTCTTCCTAAACATCAATTAATTTGAAACGGAGGAAATATATCCTTTTATGAACATCTTATAACCAAAAAAATGAGAGCAACAATTTCCCAATAAAAAACAATTGTTGGAAAGAATCTATATATACATTTTCGGAAACATTTTTGAAATAAATCCTGGAGTTAGCACTTATTTACAATGTAATGTCATTGACATTAATTCTCAAGATTTGTTTCTTTAATTAAATATATGTAAATCTAATTTTTTTACCAAAAATCTAGAGACAATCTTTCCTTATATCTATACAATGATCATTTATACTCTATTTAAATTAAGATTTTCAATTCAAAATCACTTACCATAATTGTCCTATATTATCAACACAAAATCGCCCAAACAAATTTTTAATACTACTAAGTACTAACAATCAGAATTCAAAAAATCTGTATAATTTTTTTAAAAAATAATTATTATAATTTATATATTCAAAATCAATAAATTTTTTAAAATATTATAAATATTTGAACATATCAATATTTTAAACTAACACATGACGGGTTATATTACGGGATAAATTATATGGCGGGGTAAGTTATATGGCGGGAAGGGTTTAAATCAAAATTAATAAAATTTTAAAATATTATTAACATGTCGCTTCAATACGGGTTAATCCTCATTCTTTATTTTGGAGACCTGTATATTAGACATATCGATCAGTCTATTTAGTAAGATT